>NC_060175.1:15528382-15698382 GCF_021184085.1 Oncorhynchus gorbuscha | reverse complement strand
ATTTGATGAGCCCAGCTAGTTGAAGCAGCACTGTGGAAAGTTAGCTCAGTGCCAACAAAGATAACCTGGAAAGCTTCCCAATCGATGATATTTTCCCTCTCATTCCATCCCCACACCAACTGTCTGTTCATCTGTTTCTCTTAAATGAAAGGTGCATTAAAATGTGCGCCAAACTCTCTGAAGACCTCCGCACTTAATTAAAACAGAACAGACAGGCTGCGTCTCAAATGGAACCCTATAGTGCACTACTTTGGACTAGGAGCTTGTATAGGGAATAGGATGCCATTTAAGATGTAGAAAAAAATGTTTGCAACTTTTTTTTACCCAGAATAGATGTGGAAATGTTTTCTCAAATGGAATGCCAACACTACTGATCAAGAAGGAGCCACCCCCCTCTCCCTTTGTGAGAGTGAAGCCTACAAATTGTGTGAAATAAAATATGGCATTGTGCATTAGAATGGAATCCATAAGAGAAGAAGCGCTTCGAGAAATAGTGGAGGTGCCTTTGTTGGAGTCGACGCCGTACAATGAGGACAGACTCTGGCCTTTGTGAGCCATCAAACACATGCCTACAGATGTAGGATATGCATTTGATCACCCTGTTGCAGGATAACGTTCCTGCAGTGCAGGACATTTTAAAATAGTTGTGTATTTGAGGTTTAAAAAGACTTCTGAAGTTTCTCATTTCCACTTTGACATTTCAGACCTGCGTTACTAAAAATGTATCAACACCTACAAAAACATGTCCATTAATTATAATCCACATAATAATTTCCTGTTGCTGCAGGATTGTTTTTCTGCTGTAGCAAACTGGCTCAAATGAAGATCCTACATCTGTACATATTGTTTAGATGTGACTTTTAAAGGGGAAAGGAGGAAGAGTATGCATTAGCTGCAGTATAACGTGGCTCTGTGTACTATACATTCAATCTTAGTCTGTATAGAATATGAACGATTTATCCTGCAACTATTCAACTGGGACTGTCCTTGATATTTACATTTTACCATCAAGGTCATCCGACAAGGCTCCAGAGTAATGTAAAATGTTACTCTTATTACTCACTAGCCCTCTCTTACGAAGTTGAAAAAAGCTAAGGATTGGATTTGATTGGAAGAAGTGTTTCTCTACTGTGGAAAAACCAAACACATTGTCCATGGTTGATTAACATGCCCTTTGTACTTATGATATAGCATAAACTGTAAGATATTTAAGATAAGTGATGACTGTGCAAAGGGCCTGTCAAGGCTTAGAACAATGTCTGGTTAAGGCTGAGGCTGCGTACCAAACAGGGCTAACAAAATACTGCACTATGAAGGGAATAGGGTGTCCTTAGGGACATAGCCTCAATCTTAACAGTACCTAGTGTCCAACCTCATTGTGAAAGATCATGGAGATGTGAGTTCTCCCAGATGATTCAACGAGGTACTCACTTCACACAATGGCTCCAATGTTTACAACAGACAAGTTCGTTTCCTTCCAACAATTATGAGGGAAATTCAATCTCCGGAAATGTTTGTTTTCTTGTCCATTAGACCAAACAATTACACAATCCCCAAAGGTTTACAAAAACATTTGTCTTCAAAGGACAATTTAGAAAATGTATATCCACGCTTTCCCAGACAATGCAATTACATTTTTTTCCCCTTTTCCCATTCATGGTCACTAGTTGCGAGGAGATGAATGTTTAAGTGTTGTGTTCGTTCAACGTCTACATCCCTCCTTTACAATAAGTCATAAATTGCAATTGCAACTTCGTTGGCCGTGACCAGATTGAGGCTGGGTTTTTTTGTTGTATTTTTCAGTCTATGTCTTTCATTTGCTGTAGGGGTTATTTAGCATTATAAACTGGGTGGTTCGTGCCATGAATGCTGACTGGCTGACATCCGTGGTATATCGGACCGTATACCGCATGTGTGACAAAACATTTATTTTTCCTGCTCTAATTACGTTGGTAACCAGTTTATAATAGCAATAAGGCACCTCTGGATTACTGAAGTGATCAAAGAATCTAATGCATTCAAATGGCTCTAATTAAGCAATAAGGCACGAGGGGGTGTGGTATATGGCCAATGTACCACGGCTAAGGGATGTATCCAGGCACTCCGCGTTGCGTCAAGCAGAAGAACATCCCTTAACCGTTGTATATTGGCCATATACCACACCCCCTCGTGCCTTATTGCTTAATTAGAGCCAGTTGAATGCATTAGATTCTTTAATCACTTCAGTAAAAGCTATTGGTGGTGGGTTGACTTAATATGCTCTAGCGGTTTTGTAACATTGTACCCAGTTCAATGCATTTGATTATTGCATCATTTTGGTAAAAGCTACACAATAGACTGGTGGTGGGTTGATATGAAATAATTGTGTCTTACTACAGTACTGACAGTAGCTAGCTGTCTACTACCTTTCAGTTATTTACTTCAACTTTAGTAGAAAATGGTTCTCTGAGAATTCCTTTTTCCTTTGCTTTGCCTTGTATTTTCTGAAAAGATTCTCTTGAGATAAATGACCACTCCAGTGCAGAGGATGACAGCCTACACAAAGATGATATTGAATTGATTTCTGAAATGTTTCAGAACTGACATTTTTAGGTATACGCCAAGAAATGAATCATAAAAAATTGATTAAAAACCCCTTGAATGGCTGACACAGGAATATTATTTGTGATGATTAACTTGACTCAGTCATTACAGAGGGAGTCAAGTCAGAGTGCCTCAGACAAAATTGCTTTTTTCGTTCCCATTGAATTTCCCAGGTATTTATTTATTTTTTTTCCCGACTTTAGAATTCAGAATGATATTTTTCCTTATTGCAGCACGATGGACCTATTGATAGTACAGCAATACACATATATGCATACTGGTATTCTGAAAACATGGAAACAAATGATGTGCTGTATGTCATGTACATTTAGTGTATTCAGATGTCTGAAAGCTCATGTTACTGTTATGCACTAGAGCCTTTAAACATGAGAAGCTTATAGGTAGGGTGTAACTGGGGACTGTGGGTGGAGAGTGGGGTTATAGGGAGATGTACCCTCTATCATTGTCATAACAACCATCCCTGGGGTGGGGGGTGAGGGGCACCATTTCCTCATTAAATAATTGACTGTTCTCAAAATGACCTCTCCCCTACACACCTCAGATCGTCTAAAATCCTACAGTTCTCATGACTAACCTACCTATACGCTACATCAGTCCTACAGTTCTCATGACTAACCTACCTATACGCTACATCAATCCTACAGTTCTCATGACTAACCTACCTATACGCTACATCAATCCTACAGTTCTCATGACTAACCTACCTATACTACGCTACATCAATCCTACAGTTCTCATGACTAACCTACCTATAAGCTACATCAATCCTACAGTTCTCATGACTAACCTACCTATAAGCTACATCAGTCCTACAGTTCTCATGACTAACCTACCTATGCTATCCTACAGTTCTCATGACTAACCTACCATACATCAATCCTACAGTCCTACAGTTCTCATGACTAACCTACCTACATCACAGTTCTCATGACTAATCAATCAATCCTACAGTTCTCATCAATCCTACAGTTGCTACATCAATCCTACAGTTCTCTAACCTACCTATACGCTACATCAATCCTACAGTTCTCATGACTAACCTACCTATACGCTACATCAGTCCTACAGTTCTCATGACTAACCTACCTACGCCATCAATCCTACAGTTCTCATGAATAACCTACCTATACGATACATCAATCCTACAGTTCTCATGACTAACCTACAGTTCTCATGACTAACCTACCTATAAGCTACATCAATCCTACAGTTCTCATGACTAACCTACCTATACGCTACATCAATCCTACAGTTCTACCATGCTACATCAATCCTAAGTTCTCCTAACCTACCTATACGCTACATCAATCCTACAGTTCTCATGACTAACCTACCTATAAGCTACATCAATCCTACAGTTCTCATGGCAGTACATACAATCTCACATCATCTCCCTCTCTGTTTGTCCTTCCAGAGCTATTCCGGACAGGGAGGAGGAGGAGGCATGACTAACCTACCAGTTCTCACCTGGGAACGGTGCTACAGGACTAACCATCAATCCTACAGTTCTCATGAATAACCTACCTATACGCTACATCAAACCTACAGTTCTCATGACTAACCTACCTATACGCTACATCAATCCTACAGTTCTCATGGGGACAGTTCTCATGGACTACGAGATACAGTTCTCCCCCAGTTCTCATACCACGCGCTCCATCAATCCCATGAATAACCTCCTAACCACAATCCCAGAGCCCTCCCTACTCCACCTGATGGACCCAGAGTCGCTACATCAATCCTACAGGCTACCTGTGCCACTCCCATCATCTCCCTCTCTGTTTGGGCCCACCACAACGGCCTGCTCAACCCCTACTCCTACCAGGAGCTGCCCGCCCTCATGATGTCCAATATGCTGGCCCAAGAGGGCCACCTGCCCTCCAGCCAAATGCCCTCGGTGAGTCCCCCACAAGCGGTTTGCTTTGATATCACACCTGGGTTGAAATACTATTCGAAATCATTTCCAATACTTCATCTGTGCTCTATTTAGTTTTCCTGTTGCAACGGAGCTTGTAGACCAGTTCTACAAACGACTGGTCCGCCCACCTGGCAGACCAGGCAGCCTTAAGCAAACACAACAAAGTATTGCAAGTAGTCGGTCTGATACTGATTCACCCACTACATAATTTGGTGGTAGCAACAACTGGTGGTCAGAGGGTTGTGTTCCTTGTCGCTTGCCTGAGGAGACTAGTATGCCTAAAATAGTTTGCAGTTTGAAACAGATACAGTTTGAAACAACTGTCTCAAAATGGGCATTTCTACAAATAGTTTGGATGAGGAGAACATAGATGGTTTGGATCAAGGGAAAGTATATAGTTTTATTTTGCTCTAGACTGCCTACTCTTCTGCTTTGTAACTTTTTGAATAGTCAAATTTTACATTAACAACACAGGCTATGTAAATCATGTCTCTGTTGGTTTCATATGACATGCAATATCAAGAAGAAGGTAAAGTAAGAGATTGCCCTGTGAGCTCTGACACACAAAGGTTTGTGGGTAAATCCAGCAGTGTCAAACATCCAATATGAATACACTGATTGCTATAATGTATGAATACAGCCTCACTCAGCCTTTTTACACAAACTTCTTCAGTGTGCCACAAGTTGTCATCCTTAGCCATAATTGTATTCATGAGAAAAGGCAGGAAATCGACATTGTTTCCATATGTCTGGAATGAGATCATTCTCTATAAAACAGTCAAATGCATCCCAAATGGCACCCTCTTCTCTGCAAGGTTCACAACTTTTGACAAGGGCTCATAGGGCTCTGGTTGAAAGTAGTGCACTATGTAGGGAATAGGGTGCATTTTGGGACATATTTATCATCTACTGTATACACCATCAGTATAATGAAACTGTCTATATAGAGAGTAGAGACACTTTCATGTACCTGGTCAGAGAAACAAAGTGTCATTTTAATTGAGAAAATTAAATCTACTTTTTTTTATACAGAAACTGTATAGAGACTGAGAGTTCAAGGTATTAACTTAGGACCAGCATATCTGATTGTATACTTGGTCATACTGTATCATCAATACACACAATTATGGCTTTGGAAATGATATCCGCACAAAAACAAATATCAGCTTTTTTATTACTATTAAAAATATTATCCAGACAGTAAATATGGATATTTGATATTTCACAAAATAACTTTGGTTATGGTGTCTTTTGAGAGTCTTTTAATGTAGCCAAGTAGAGGACATGGAGGTATTTTCTACACTAAACAGGATGAGACCTTCAAGCGTTCAAGAGTTTATATGTCTTTGGGTTTTTGAAAAGCGCTATATAATAAAGTATTATTGATCAAGTATTACTATTATTTATTATTATTATTATTATTATTATTCACAGCCATACATGTCTTCCACTTATAGTAATGGCTGCATCTTATTTGATCCTTACAGATCATCCAGGTTGTCAATTTGTCTTTTGTAGAAGCATATACAGAGAGAGCATCCATACATTGTGTACTAGATAACATCATGATTGTATGTCATATACAGTGCCTTGCGAAAGTATTCGCCCCCATTGAACTTTGCGACCTTTTGCCACATTTCAGGCTTCAAACATAAAGATATAAAACTGTATTTTTTTGTGAAGAATCAACAACAAGTGGGACACAATCATGAAGTGGAACGACATTTATTGGATATTTCAAACTTTTTTAACAAATCAAAAACTGAAAAATTGGGCGTGCAAAATTATTCAGCCCCCTTAAGTTAATACTTTGTAGCGCCACCTTTTGCTGCGATTACAGCTGTAAGTTTGAAATATCCAATAAATGTCGTTCCACTTCATGATTGTGTCCCACTTGTTGTTGATTCTTCACAATAAAATACAGTTTTATATCTTTATGTTTGAAGCCTGAAATGTGGCAAAATGTCGCAAAGTTCAAGGGGGCGAATACTTTCGCAAGGCACTGTATATGTTTGCCCCAAATACATGATACACACAAGATTGTATACGTGGAGAAATATATAAATACTCATGTACACAGTATTGTTTCGAGGACAAGGAGTATATTTGAATGTGATTAATCACTATACTCATGTGACTTCACATCTGTATACTATATATTAGTGTTGGTGTATATAGTTGTGTATATATTGGTGTATATATTAGTGTTGGTGTATATAGTTGGTTTATATATTGGTGTATATATTACTGATGGTGTATATAGTTGGTTTTTATATTGGTGTATATATTATGGATGGTGTATATAGTTGGTTTATATATTGGTGTATATATTACTGAATGTGTATATAGTTGTGTATATATTGGTGTATATATTAGTGTTGGTGTATATAGTTGGTTTATATATTGGTGTATATATTAGTGTTGGTGTATATAGTTGGTTTATATATTGGTTTATATATTACTGATGGTGTATATAGTTCTATATGTTGGTGTATATATTACTGATGGTGTATATAGTTGGTTTATATATTGGTGTATATATTAGTGTTGGTGTATATAGTTGTGTATATATTGGTGTATATATTAGTGTTGGTGTATATAGTTGGTTTATATATTGGTGTATATATTAGTGTTGGTGTATATAGTTGGTTTATATATTAGTGTTGGTGTATATAGTTGGTTTATATATTGGTGTATATATTAGTGTTGGTGTATATAGTTGTGTATATATTGGTGTATATATTAGTGTTGGTGTATATAGTTGTGTATATATTGGTGTATATATTAGTGTTGGTGTATATAGTTGTGTATATATTGGTGTATATATTAGTGTTGGTGTATATAGTTGTGTATATATTGGTGTATATATTAGTGTTGGTGTATATAGTTGGTTTATATATTGGTTTATATATTACTGATGGTGTATATAGTACTATATGTTGGTGTATATATTACTGATGGTGTATATAGTTGGTTTATATATTGGTGTATATACTACTGATGGTGTATATAGTTGTGTATATATTGGTGTATATATTAGTGTTGGTGTATATAGTTGGCATATATTGATGTATATTTTAGTTTTCAAATCAGAATCAGAATCAAATCAAATTTTGTTTGTCACATACATATGTTTAGCACATGTTATTGTGGGTGTAGCAAAACGCTTGTGTTTCTAGCTCCAACAGGGCAGTAATATCTAACAAGTAATATATAACAATAGACACAATCTAAACTAAAGTAAAGTAAAGTAAATAGATATTCATTTTTTGACAAGCAATGTCAGAGCGGAATAGATTAAGATACAGTAGAATAGGACAGATTACAGTATATACATATGAGATGAGTAATGCATAGACTAAGATACAGTAGAATAGGACAGTATATTCATTAGACTAAGATACAGTAGAATAGGACAGACAGTATATACATATGAGATGAGTAATGCATAGACTAAGATACAGTAGCAATGTCTAAGATACAGTAGAATAGGACAGATTACAGTATATACATATGAGATGAGTAATGCATAGACTAAGATACAGTAGAATAGGACAGATTACAGTATATACATATGAGATGAGTAATGCATAGACTAAGATACAGTAGAATAGGACAGATTACAGTATATACATATGAGATGAGTAATGCATAGACTAAGATACAGTAGAATAGGACAGATTACAGTATATACATGTATATGGGGGTGACACTCTAGACCCAAACTGTTACAGACCAATATCCATCCTGCCCGGCCTTTCCAATGTCTTCGAAAGCCACAGTTAACAAACAGATCACTGACCATTTAGAATCCCACCGTACCTTCTCCGCTGTGCTCAAGGTACTAAATGATATCATAACCGCCATCGATAAAAGACAGTCGTCTTCATCGACCTGGCCAAGGCTTTTGACTCTGTCAATCACCGTATGCTTATCGGCAGACTCAACAGCCTAGGTTTCTCAAATGACTGCCTCGCCTGGTTCTCCAACTGCTTCTCTGATTGAGTTCAGTGTGTCAAATCGGAGGGCCTGTTGTCCGGACCTCTGGCAGTCTCTATGGGGGTGTCGCAGGGTTAAATTCTCGGGCCAACTCTTTTCTCTGTATACATCAATGATGTCGCTCTTGCTGCGGGTGATTCCCTGATCCACCTCTACTCAGACAACACCATTCTGTAGACATCTGGCCCTTCTTTGGACACTGTGTTAACAAATCTCCAAACTAGCTTCAATGCCATACAACACTCCTTCCGTGGCCTCCAACTGCTCTTAAACACTAGTAAAACTAAATGCATGCTCTTCAACCGATCACTGCCCGTACCCATCCGACTAGCATCACTACTCTGGACGGTTCTGACTTAGAATAAGTGGACAACTACAAATACCTAGGTGTCTGGTTAGACTGTAAACTCTCCTTCCAGACTCATATTAAGCATCTCCAATCCAAAATTAAATCTAGAATCTGCTTCCTATTTCGCAACAAAGCCTCCTTCATTCACGCTGCCAAACATACCCTCAAAAACTGACTATCCTACCGATCCTCGACTTCGGCAATATCATTTACAAAATAGCCTCCAACACTCTGCTCAGCAACCTGGATGCAGTCTATCACAGTGCCATCCATTTTGTCACCAATGCCCCATTTACCACCCACCACTGAGACCTGTATGCTCTAGTTGGCTGGCCCTCGCTACATATTCTTCGCCAGACCCACTGGCTCCAGGTCATGTATAAGTCTTTGCTAGGTAAAGCTCCGCCTTATCTCAGCTCACTGGTCACCATAACAACACCCACCCGTAGCACACACTCCAGCAGGTATATCTTACTGGTCATCCCCAAAGCCAACACCGCCTTTCCTTCCAGTTTTCTGCTGCCAGTGACTGGAACGAATTGCAAAAATCGCTGAAGTTGGAGACTTATATCTCCCTCACTAACTTTAAACATCAGCTATCTGAGCATTACATTTTTTTTTACATTTAAGTCATTTAGCAGACGCTCTTATCCAGAGCGACTTACAAATTGGTGCATTCACCTTATGACATCGAGTGGAACAGTCACTTTAAAATAGTGCAGGGGGGTGAGAGGGATTACTTATCCTATCCTAGGTATTCCTTAAAGAGGTGGGGTTTCAGGTGTCTCCGGAAGGTGGTGATTGACTCACCGATCGCTGCAGCTGTACACAGCCCATCTCTAAATAGCCCATCCAACTACCTACCTGTTCACCATATTGTTTTTATTTACTTTTTTTGCTCTTTTGCACACCAGTATTTCTACTTGCACATCATCATCTGCACATCTATCACTCCAGTGTTAATTTGCTAAATTGTAATTACTTCGCTACTATGGCCTATTTATTGCCTTACCTCCTTACTCCATTTGCACGCACTGTATATAGATTTTTCTGTTATTGACTGTACTTTTGTTTATCCCATGTGTAACTCTGTGTTGATGTTTTTTGTCGCACTGCTTTGCTTTATCTTGGCCAGGTCGCAGTTGTAAATGAGAACTTGTTTTCAACTGGCCTACCTGGTTAAAGAAAGGTGAAATATATATATATATATATATTTTTTTAAATAAGTAATGCAAAATATGTAAACATCATTAATATCAAGATTCAGGTATGACCCAGATGCAGACAGTGTTGAAGAATCAAACGTTTATTACTAAAACAGGTGCAGGAAAATGGCAGGCATATGACAGGTCAAAGGCAGGGATGGATCAATAATACAGAGAGGGTGCAAAGGGTACAGAACAGCAGGCAGGGTCAGGTCAGGGTCAGGGTCAGGGTCAGGGTCAGGGTCAGGGTCAGGGCAGGCAGGGGTCAATAATACAGAGAGGGTGCAAAGGGTACAGAACAGCAGGCAGGGTCAGGGTCAGGGCAGGCAGGGGTCAATAATACAGAGAGGGTGCAAAGGGTACAGAACAGCAGGCAGGGTCAGGGTCAGGGTCAGGTCAGGCAGGGGTCATTAAGCCAGTAAGGTGAGGTAAGGTACAGAACGGCAGGCAGTCTCAGGGTCAGGGCAGGCAGGGGTCAACAAGCCAGTAAGGTGAGGTAAGGTACAGAACGGCAGGCAGTCTCAGGGTCAGGGCAGACAGGGGTCATTAAGCCAGTAAGGTACAGAACAGCAGGCAGGCTCAGGTTCAGGGCAGGCATAATGGTCAAAACCGGGAAGGACTAGAATACAGGAGCAAGAAACAGGCATGAGCAGGGGAACGAACTCTAGTAGGCTTCATGAACAAAATGAACTGGCAACAGACAAACAGAGAACACAGGTATAAAGACACAGGGGATAATGGGGAAGATTGGCGACACCTGGAGGGGGGTGGAGACAAGCATAAAGACGTGAAACAGATCAGGGTGTGACAATTAAAGTGACTAGTGTTCCAATGCTTAAAGAGGCCAGTGACTTCAAGTCTATGTATATAGGGCAGCAGCCTCGAATGTGCTAGTAATGGCTATTTAACAGTCGGATGGCCTCGGTCCCAGCTTTGATGCACCTGTACTGACCTCGCCTTCTGGATGATAGCGGGGTAAATAGGCAGTGGCTCGGGAGGTTGTTGTCCTTTTTGCCTTCCTGTGACATCGGCTGCTGTAGGTGTCCTGGAGGGCAGATAGTTTGCCCCGGGTGATGTGTTGGGCAGACTTCACCACCCTCTGGAGAGCCCTGCATTTGCGGGCGATACAGTTTCTGTACCAGATGGTGATACAGCCCAACAGGATGCTCTCAATTGTGCATCTGTTAAAGTTTGTGAGGGTTTTAGGTGCCAATCCAAATTTCTTCAACCTGCCTAAGGTTGAAGAGGTGCCGCTGCGCCTTCTTCACTACACTGTCTGTGTGAGTGGACCATTTCAGTTTGTCAGTGATGTGTACGCTGAGTAACTTGAAGCTTTCCATCTTCTCCTCTGCTATCCTGACGATGTGGATGGGGGCGTGTTCCCTCTGCTGTTTCCTAAAGTCCACGATCAGCTCCTTTGTTTAATTTACATTGGGTGAGAGGTGATTTTCCTGGCACCACAGTTCCAGGGACCTCACCTCCTCCCTTTACTATTGGTATATATAGTTGGTGTATATATTGGCATATATATCAGAGTTGCTGTATCGGTGTGTATGCTGTTGTATTGGTGTTGTTGTGACAATCTTTTTCTACTGTATATATTTGTATCATGTTGTGTTGGAACACGGCTCAATGTGTTGTTGTGGCCTCTTTTTCTACTTCTTCCTCTCCATAAACAGTATCTCTGCTCTTGAAATGGATCTAGTACATCTGGAGGTCAGCCCTTACATTCAGTCTTGAGCACATTGAAAAAAAATCCATTAGGTTTCATCTTTCCTGCATCAGCCATTCTATTGTGGCTCTGCAGTGAGATCTGTTTTCATCAGAAAGATTCAATACGTGAGCTGGACAATGAAAATAGTGCAATGGGGATGGATGGAGCGAGAATAAGAGAGAGGGAAGGGGGAGAGAGAGTGAGAGAAAGAGAAAGAGAGAGAGAGAGAGAGAGAGAGAGAGAGAGAGAGAGAGAGAGAGAGAGAGAGAGAGAGAGAGAGAGAGAGAGAGAGAGAGAGAGAGAGAGAGAGAGAGAAGGGGAGAGAGAAAGAAGAGAGAGAGAGAGAGAGAGAGAGAGAGAGAGAGAGAGAGAGAGAGAGAGAGAGAGAGAGAGAGAGAGAGAGGAGAGAGAGAAAGAAAGAGAGAGAGAGAGAGAGAGAGAGAGAGAGAGAGAGAGAGAGAGAGAGAGAGAGAGAGAGAGGAGAGAGAGAGAGAGAGAGGGGAGAGAGAGAGAGGGGAGAGAGAGAGAGAGAGAGAGAGAGAGAGAGAGAGAGAGAGAGAGAGAGAGAGAGAGAGAGAGAGAGAAAGACAGACAGACAGACAGACAGAAAGACAGACAGAGACAGACAGAGAGGTATATTGCTGAAAGGGAAAATAGCTCTCATTCTAAATGGGCATTTATCATCAATTTTCAACACATTTATTTAAGGACTTGAGTATTAGATGTATAAGAAATGATGCAGTTCAGGAAAAGAGGTTCACATATTTGGCCCTAACATAAATACTGAAAGACTTATGGGCTTCAAACCAAGCCCTTCCAAATTCAGTAAACTAACAGAACACCAGAAGTAATACGTAGTTTGAAGGCAGAGCATAACTTGGGTGTATAAGACAAATCTTTGCATATACTGTAGCTTAGTATGTTATCTTATATTATATGCATATGTTATATGTATTAGCTCCCAGTGTTAAACATTTCAGGCCCAGCTGCCTTGTGGGAATATATGGCATTTAGTGTGGAGGATCAGTGGATGGTGCTGGTGTGAATTAGCATGTATTAGCTGAAAGCTAATGGTATTGTTAGCTAGTGATGAACCTGCAAGTACGCATTTCGTTGCACTGTGTTCTCCATGTATATCATGTGTATATGACAAATAAATTAACTTGAACTTGAAAACCTAATAAGCTAAAAACTAATAATAATAATAATAATAATAATAATAATAATAATATTAGCTAAAATCTTATAAGAGTGCGCACATTCATTTATCAACTAAAGCTGATAGCCTCTTCTTTCTGAACACTCCCAGACCGCCCTGTGTGCTAAATGCTAATGCTAAATGCTAGCTGTAGGTGCATACCTACTGTACAGCTTTACATCATCCCTATACACCCACACCTCTTCTCCACAAACATATGTCTTATGATTTGTGCTTCTTTTCAAAACTTTGCTCAGCTTCTTACCCAAACACACCTAAAAACACGTGTCAATCAGCAAGCCACAAACACAGAGTGCTGAGAGACAATAAAACGCTCCCTCTCATCTGCATAGGTAAAGTACTAACTATGCTGCTGTTGTTCTTCCCCCAACAATTAGGCCTGAAACATATCCTTGACTGTACTTCCCTGATTTGGTTGAGAGGCATTTTCAATTCATAAGGGCCTAAACTGATGGTTATTGTGTTGCAGTCCTGAGCCCGTCCTGGACGAACCCGATATCTTTCAGAGAGCCTTTTCTCTGATGCACTTGGCAAGCCCCCCACTCTCTCTGTCCAATGTGTTAACTGTCATAGCATCTTCCACAAGTTCCAAAACACATTAGACATTTAATATCCACGCTCAGGTTGCACTGAATTTATCCATACAGTTTAGGGAGATAACCATCGGCCTATGGTAGAGGGTTTCTGGACAAGAATTACGTGGTGGAGGGTTTCTGGACTAGGATTAGGTGGTGGAAGGTTTCTGGACTAGGATTAGGTGGTGGAGGGTTTCTGGACTAGGATTAGGTGGTGGAGGGTTTCTGGACTAGGATTAGGTGGTGGAGGGTTTTTGGACTAGGATTAGGTGGTGGAAGGTTTCTGGACTAGGATTATGTGGTGGAGGGTTTCTGGACTAGGATTAGGTGGTGGAGGGTTTCTGGAATAGGATTAGGTGGTGGAGGGTTTCTGGACTAGGATTAGGTGGTGGAGGGTTTCTGGACTAGGATTACGTGGTGGAGGGTTTCTGGACTAGGATTAGGTGGTGGAGGGTTTCTGGACTAGGATTAGGTGGTGGAGGGTTTCTGGACTAGGATTAGGTGGTGGAGGGTTTTTGGACTAGGATTAGGTGGTGGAAGGTTTCTGGACTAGGATTACGTGGTGGAGGGTTTCTGGACTAGGATTAGGTGGTGGAGGGTTTCTGGACTAGTATTACGTGGTGGAGGGTTTCTGGACTAGGATTACGTACTGGGTCCCACAGTTGTTTATTGTGCCCTGCCTTGGCTTGTGCATTTGCTTTGGAGGTGCCCTGTATGTGTTAATGACCAGAGTGCGAAGTTGTATTCCAGTTTATTCGTCCTGCTACTGGTCTGTACTACCTGGCCAGTCTACGACTGGTCTCTACTACCTGGCCAGTCTACTACTGGTCTGTGTTACCTGGCCAGTCGACTACTGGTCTGTGTTACCTGGCCAGTCTACTGCTGGTCTGTGTTACCTGGCCAGTCTACTACTGGTCTGTACTACATGTCCAGTCTATTACTGGTCTGTGTTACCTGGCCAGTCTACTACTGGTCTGTACTACGTGGCCAGTCTACTACTGGTCTGTACTACGTGGCCAATTCTACTACTGCTCTGTGTTCCACCTGGCCAGTCTACTACTGGTCTGTACTACGTGGCCAGTCTACTACTGGTCTGTACTACGTGGCCAGTCTACTACTGCTCTCTGTGCCACCTGGCCAGTCTACTACTGCTCTCTGTGCCACCTGGCCAGTCTACTACTGCTCTCTGTGCCACCTGGCCAGTCTACTACTGCTCTGTGTGCCACCTGGCCAGTCTACTACTGCTCTGTGTGCCACCTGGCCAGTGTACTACTGCTCTGTACTACGTGGCCAGTCTACTACTGCTCTGTACTACGTGGCCAGTCTACTACTGCTCTGTGTTCCACCTGGCCAGTCTACTACTGGTCTGTACTACGTGACCAGTCTACTACTGCTCTGTGTTCCACCTGGCCAGTCTACTACTGGTCTGTACTACGTGGCCAGTCTACTACTGGTCTGTACTACGTGGCCAGTCTACTACTGCTCTCTGTGCCACCTGGCCAGTCTACTACTGCTCTCTGTGCCACCTGGCCAGTCTACTACTGCTCTCTGTGCCACCTGGCCAGTCTACTACTGCTCTGTGTGCCACCTGGCCAGTCTACTACTGCTCTGTGTGCCACCTGGCCAGTGTACTACTGCTCTGTACTACGTGGCCAGTGTACTACTGCTCTGTACTACGTGGCCAGTCTACTACTGCTCTGTGTTCCACCTGGCCAGTCTACTACTGGTCTGTACTACGTGGCCAGTCTACTACTGCTCTGTGTTCCACCTGGCCAGTCTACTACTGGTCTGTACTACGTGGCCAGTCTACTACTGGTCTGTGCCACTTGGCCAGTCTACTACTGGTCTGTGTTACCTGGATATTTCCAGAAATACTGCATATGAAGGGTGCCCTGAGTTTTTGTTCTAGAAATTGTTCTTTCTGAACACAGTATGCTCATCCACCTTTCATCATGAAATTGCTGTCATCCTAAACACAAACAGTACTTCAACTTGAATCATGAATCTTTGACTGGGTATCTTATTCATACCTTGCATTTACTTATCTTAGTCATCATCATTGTCAACATTAAAGTGTTCATATTAAATAGTTATTGATCCATGCATAGATCACCAAGGGATTTTGTTATTAGCTTCATTTGAATATCAAGGTATTAACGCTACTAGCATGTTGTTATGCTAATATGCTAATATTTCTTCATTTGATTTATTGTGTGTTTATTGATAGATTAATGTTTTGTTGTGTTTAGGGCTCGCAAAAAAATATGTTACACTGTACTTGTGCACGTAACATTAACTTGAGACTTGAAACTATGCTCATGTACCCTGTTACAGGATGCATGAGGACAATGAGGGAGGGCAATTAGTTGACCCCCATTGTCATGGAAGTTAATTAACGATATTACAAAGAGGTAGACGCCAAGGATTCTCATATTCAGCTTGCAGCTTTATATTGGCTTTTGTTCCAATGTTTTAAATGCAAGACTGAATTAACAATCCTTTAATCTCCTAACTATTATTCCAAGGATGAATTGAACGGTATTAATCTTGACCCGGTTGTCATGTTAAAGGTGGCAGCGAGATGGGTTTCCGGTCTCCGGAGCTTAAGGCAGGTGTTCTCTGAGTGTATGTGAATGAAAGATGAGCCACAATGTCAACTTAACTTGTCACAGACAAAACTAATGAATTAAGGAAAAGATACTAGAGGTGCAGCTTAATGTGTTCTCCCTAATGCCAGCTTTCAGTCATTTAACTAGATTTGCACATTGCCTGCCAATGTGGAGAGATGATGCAATGTAGATTAGCAAATGGATAATGCATTTGACATTTATTATGTGCATTGTTAAAATAACAAATAGACCATGGCTACTTGCTGTACATTGATTTTTCTCTTGTAGTTTCAAATTATGTTTGATCAAATGTATTATTTTTCAAGGCAAGATGATTTCTTACCCAATCTACTTCAATTGAACTATTTAATGTAATTGAACTCATGAATTTCAAGTCATTGATCCATCTGGTAAATTCAAAGAGGTCTTAAGTGTCTGTTAAAAAGTCCATAGTACAATCACATAGTTAGGTTTTAGATTTCCGTCAATAACTATTTTTTTCAATTTTACCCCCCTTTTTCCTCCACCATTTCATGGTATCCAATTGTTAGTAATTACTATCTTGTCTCATCGCTACAATTCCCGTACGGGCTCGGGCATCCAACCCGGAAGCCAGCCACACCAATGTGTCGGAGGAAACGTTGTGCACCTGGCGACCTTGGTTAGCGCGCAATGCGCCCGGCCCGCTATGAGGGTTGGTGGTGCAGAATGAGACAAGGATATCCCTACCGGCCAAACCCTCCCTAACCCGGAAGACGCTAGGCCAATTGTGCATCGCCCCACAGACCTCCCAGTTGCGGCCTGCTGCGACAGAGCCTGGGTGCGATCCCAGAGTCTCTGGTGGCACAGCTAGGGCTGCGATTCCCTAGACCACTGAGACAGAGCCTGGGCACGATCCCAGAGTCTCTGGTGGCACAGCTAGCGCTGCGATGCCCTAGACCACTGAGACAGAGCCTAGTGCTGCGATGCCCTAGACCACTGAGACAGAGCCTAGCGCTGCGATGCCCTAGACCACTGAGACAGAGCCTAGCGCTGCGATGCCCTAGACCACTGAGACAGAGCCTAGCGCTGCGATGCCCTAGACCACTGAGACAGAGCCTAGCGCTGCGATGCCCTAGACCACTGAGACAGAGCCTAGCGCTGCAATGCCCAAGACCACTGCGCCACCCGGGAGGTTTTAGATTTCCATCAATAACTTCTATCGTGTTTACCAGGTAGTACTAGCCTGCTATAGATTTTCTGCAAAGGGATTGCTACTCTATTCTACCCTCTTTATTCAAATAGAATACATTATGGTTAATGGTATAAAACCCATTTCTCTATCTAGAGACCTTCATTCTCAGTGATTGGTTAAAAGGATTATAGCGTCTCTAGGGAAATGATAGATCAATTTCTTTAGTTTAGTTTTTTATCAATGTTCGACACGCATGACAAAGGATGTATCTTATATATTGTATGAAATATTACAATAGGCTCGGACAGATGATCAATGCCTCCAAAACAAATGGGGAAAAACATGTTTGTGTTTGATAGCCCTGTGAAACCTGTGAAAGAGAGAGAGAGAGAGAGAGAGAGAGAGAGAGAGAGAGAGAGAGAGAGAGAGAGAGAGAGAGAGAGAGAGAGAGAGAGAGAGAGAGAGAGAGAGAGAGAGAGAGAGAGAGAGAGAGAGAGGCCTGCTTCTTAAACAGATTTTCTTTTCACCTTTTGCGATTATTTATTTTCAAATAGTCCTTCAGGCTAATGTTCCATTTTCTTATTTCACAGGCCCTTTTTCCATAAATGAAGCATTGTCGTAATAAATCATTGGACAAACAGAGACTTGTGCAAACCCTGAAAGGTCTAAAGATTTATGTAACACATTCATGTTTTCCACTTCCTCATTTTAGTACTCCACTGGTAAAGCTTGGCTAATAAAAGGTCCTATTAATATTTCCTGTTGCTAAGCAACCGCCAGCAGTCAAGTAATAGCATTCTGGTGGAAAAATAGATGACCGATAAGGACAAATTCAATTATTTTATCATCTCCTGGGAAAAGGTGCCTTATTTCTCTGGAAATGTGATATGAAACTGTAGTTGTATATTGTGAAGAAATATTTGAGTGAAATAGAAAGTTATTTCCAATTTCATTGTGTCAAATAGGACTTCTTATTTATGATAAAGTCAATTAGCTTTAAGATTAATTAAGCTAATCAAGGGATAAGGTATGGAATACATTTTATGTTTCTTAACCTCTAAAAGTGTAACGGTTTTCTAGGTGTGTTGAAGGAGAGTCGGACCAAACTGCAGCGTGTAGATTGCGATCCATGTTTAATGAACAAAAAAACGTAACACGAATCTAAAACACAAAAATTACAAAAACAAAGAACGTAACGAAAACCGAAACAGCCTATACTAGTGAAAACTAACACAGACAGGAACAAGGACACTAAGTACAATCACCCACGACAAACTCAAAGAATATGGCTGCCTAAATATGGTTCCCAATCAGAGACAACGATAAACACCTGCCTCTGATTGAGAACCACTCCAGACAGCCATAGACTTTGCTAGATCACCCCACTAGCTACAATCCCAATATATACACACCAAAACCCCAAGACAAAACACACCACAATACAAAAACCCCATGCCACACCCTGGCCTGACCCAATACATGAAGATAAACACAAAATACTTCGACCAGGGCGTGAACGCACCTCAAAACAATAGGGAGGGTCCGGGTGGGCGTCTGTCCATGGTGGCGGCTCCGGCGCGGGAGTGTGGACCCCACTCAGTTAATGTCTTAGTCCCCCCTCCTTGCGTCCCTGGATAGTCCACCCTCGCCGCCGACCATGGCCTAGTAGTCCTCACCCAGAACCCCACTGGACTGAGGAGCAGATCGGGACTGAAGAACAGCTTGGGACTGAGGCAGCTCGGGACTGAGAGAAAGCTCGGGAGTGAGAGAAAGCTCAGGGGTGAGAGGAAGCTCAGGAGTGAGAGGAAGCTCAGGAGTGAGAGGAAGCTCAGGAGTGAGAGGAAGCTCAGGAGTGAGAGGAAGCTCAGGAGTGAGAGGAAGCTCAGGAGTAAGAGGAAGCTCAGGAGTAAGAGGAAGCTCAGGCAGGTAGATAGATCTACCAGATCCTGGCTGGCTGGTGGTCTCAGCAGATTCTGGCTGACTGGCGGATCTGGCGGATTCTGGCTGACTGGCGGATCCTGGCCGACTGGCAGATCCTGGCCGACTGGAAGTTCTGGCAGATCTGGAAGAGTCTGGTTGACTGGCAGATCTGGAAGATTCTGGTTGACTGGCAGATCTGGAAGATTCTGGCTGACTGGCGGATCCTGGCTGACTGGCGGATCCTGGCTGACTGGCGGATCCTGGCTGACTGGCGGATCCTGGCTGACTGGCAGTTCTGGCGGATCCTGGCCGACTGGCAGATCCTGGCCGACTGGCAGATCCTGGGCAGACTGGCAGTTCTGGCGGCGCTGGGCAGACTGGCGGTACTGGCAGCGCTGGGCAGACTGGCGGCGCTGGGCAGACTGGCGGCACTGGTGGCACTGGGCAGACTGGGGGCACTGGCGGCGCTGGGCAGACTGGCGGCGCTGGGCAGACTGGGGGCACTGGCGGCGCTGGGCAGACTGGCGGCGCAGGGCAGACTGGTGGCGCGGGCTGCGCTGGGCAGACTGGCTGCACTGGTGGCGCTGGGCAGACTGGCCGTGCTGGGCATACTGGCGGCGCTGGGCAGACTGGCAGTGCTGGGCAGACTGGCGGCGCTGGGCAGAATGGCGGCACTGGTGGTGCTGGGCAGACTGAAAGATCTGGCTGCTCCATGCTGACTGTCGGCTCTGGCTGCTCCACGCTGACTGGCGGTTCTGGCTGCTCCATGTGGGCTGACAGCTCTGGCGGCTTCTTACAGACTGGCAGCTCCTTGCAGACTGACAGCTCCTTACAGGACTGACAGCTCCTTGCAGACTGACAGCTCCTTGCAGACTGACATCTCTGGCTGCTTCATGCAGACTAACAGCTCTGGCTGCTTCATGCAGACTGACAGCTCTGGCTGCTTCATGCAGACTGACAGCTCTGGCTGCTTCATGCAGACTGACAGTTCTGGCTGCTTCATGCAGACTGACATCTCTGGCTGCTTCATGCAGACTGACATCTCTGGCTGATCCATGCAGACTGACAGCTCTGGCTGCTTCATGCAGACTGACAGCTCTGGCTGCGTCATGCAGACTGACAGCTCTGGCTGCTTCATGCAGACTGACAGCTCTGGCTGCTCCATGCACACTGACATCTCTGGCTAATCCATGCAGACTGACATCTCTGGCTGCTCCATGTGGGCTGACAGCTCTGGCGGCTTCCTACAGACTGGCAGCTCCTTGCAGACTGACAGCTCCTTACAGACTGACAGCTCCTTGCAGACTGACAGCTCCTTGCAGACTGGCAGCTCCTTGCAGACTGGCAGCTCCTTGCAGACTGGCAGCTCCTTGCAGACTGGCAGCTCCTTGCAGACTGGCAGCTCCATGCAGACTGACAGCTCTGGCTGCTCCATGCAGACTGACATCTCTGGCTGATCCATGCAGACTGACATCTCTGGCTGCTCCATGTGGGCTGACAGCTCTGGCGGCTTCTTACAGACTGGCAGCTCCTTGCAGACTGGCAGCTCCTTTCAGACTGGCAGCTCCTTGCAGACTGGCAGATCCTTGCAGACTGGCACTCTGGCTGCTTCATGCAGACTGACAGCTCTGGCTGCGCTGAACAGACAGGAGACTCCAGTAGCGCTGTAGAGGAAGAAGGCTCTCGCTGCGCTGAACAGGCGGGAGGCTCCGGCAGCGCAGGAGAGGCGAGGCGCACTGTAGGCCTGATGCGTGGTGCTGGCACTGGTGGTACTGGGCCGAGGACACGCACAGGAAGCTGGTGCGGGGAGCTGCTACCGGAGGGCTGGTGTGTGGAGGTGGCACAGGATGGGCTAGACCGTGAAGGCGTACTGGAGATCTTGAGAGCAGTGTTGGCACAGGACGTGCAAGGCTAGGGATGTGCACAGGAGGCCTGATGCGTGAGGCTGGCACCAACTTCACCAGCCGACTAACACGCACCTCAGGTCGAGTATGGAGCGCTGACCCAGGTGCCATCAAATCCCCGACACGTTCCGTCGGCCGAATTCCATGCAAAAAGCACCAACACAGCAACTCCCTCATTTCTCTCTCCTCCAATTTCCCCATTAACTCCTTCACGGTCTCTGCTTTGCTCACCTCCAACACCGGCTCAGGTTCTGGTCTCCTCCTTGGTTCCTCACGATAAACAGGGAGAGTTGGCTCAGGTCTGACTCCTGACTCTGCCACACTCTCCCTGAGTCCCTCCCCCCCCAATACATTTTTGGGGCTGACTCTCAGGCTTTCTTGCCAACCGTGTTCCCTCATATCGCCGGCTCCTCTCTCCGGCTGACTCTGCTCTCCTCGCTGCCTCCACCTGTTCCACCTTTGGGCGGCTACACTCCCTTGGTTTAGCCCAGGGTCCTCTCCCGTCGAGGATTTCCTCCCATGTCCAGAAATCCTTATTTCGCATCTCCTCTTTGGGCTGATCCTGCCTGTTGACACGCTGCTTGGTCCATTTACGGTGGGTGATTCTGTAACGGTTTTCTAGGTGTGGTGAAGGAGAGTCGGACCAAACTGCAGCGTGTAGATTGCGATCCATGTTTAATGAACAAAAAAACGTAACACGAATCTAAAACACAAAAACTACAAAAACAAAGAACGTAACGAAAACCGAAACAGCCTATACTAGTGAAAACTAACACAGACAGGAACAAGGACACTAAGTACAATCACCTACGACAAACTGAAAGAATATGGCTGCCTAAATATGGTTCCCAATCAGAGACAACGATAAACACCTGCCTCTGATTGAGAACCACTCCAGACAGCCATAGACTTTGCAAGATCACCCCACTAGCTACAATCCCAATACATACACACCAAAACCCCAAGATAAAACACACCACAATACAAAAACCCCTTGCCACACCCTGGCCTGACCCAATATATGAAGATAAACACAAAATACTTCGACCAGGGCGTGACAAAAGCCTAAGCTAACATATGGAATTGTTTTAAAATGGTCATACCATGGATCATTTAGCTATTTTATTTTGAATAATAGGACCCCTGTAGGTATTTTCATATATAAAAAAGGGGTACAACTATAGTCCATAGAATTGCATTGAGTAACACATTCATAAATGGTTTAAAAAAAAGACAGTCATAAAATATATCATAAGGAATAAGGTTTTGAAGTGTCTGTCTTACAGGACATAAGAAAGGTCAGGAAGACGTTTTTTTGGACACATATTTTTTTTGTCACTTAACTACCTCCATAATTCCATACATTGTTTCAACCGGTACCGGGTTACCTTCAGACGAGTCCCGTGACACTTGTAGGGGTTACCTTCAGACGAGTCCCGTGACACTTGTAGGGGTTACCTTCAGACGAGTCCCGTGACACTTGTAGGGGTTACCTTCAGACGAGTCCCGTGACACTTGTGAGGGGTTACCTTCAGACGAGTCCCGTGACACTTGTAGGGGTTACCTTCAGACGAGTCCCGTGACACTTGTAGGGGTTACACTTGTAGGGGTTCAGACGAGTCCCGTGACACTTGTAGGGGTTACCTTCAGACGAGTCCCGTGACACTTGTATGGGTTACCTTCAGACGAGTCCCGTGACACTTGTAGGGGTTACCTTCAGACGAGTCCCGTGACACTTGTAGGGGTTACCTTCAGACGAGTCCCGTGACACTTGTAGGGGTTACCTTCAGACGAGTCCCGTGACACTTGTAGGGGTTACCTTCAGACGAGTCCCGTGACACTTGTAGGGGTTACCTTCAGACGAGTCCCGTGACACTTGTAGGGGTTACCTTCAGACGAGTCCCGTGACACTTGTAGAGGTTACCTTCAGACGAGTCCCGTGACACTTGTAGGGGTTACCTTCAGACGAGTCCCGTGACAATTGTAGGGGTTACCTTCAGACGAGTCCCGTGACACTTGTAGGGGTTACCTTCAGACGAGTCCCGTGACACTTGTAGGGGTTACCTTCAGACGAGTCCAGTGACACTTGTAGGGGCCGTAAAGCAAAATGGAGAACACCATCGTGTTTGTGAGAATCTGACTTTTTATTCGTTTGTAGCCCAAACAGTTCGGTCGCTACAGACAGACGTTGGTACATCGGCATTACTGATTTCAGCCGAGTCCCGTGGGGGTTGTGGGGGTCATACGCAAAATGGACAACATCATCATATTAGGTTCTAGGCTAAACCATTCAGATGCTACAGACGTTTTCGTGAGAAAACCGATTTTCGTCTCTTGATCTGACAAACACCGCTGTAGCTCAGCCACCTTCCACCACAGATGGGATGTCTCCTGGTCTGACAAACACCGCTGTAGCTCAGCCACCTTCCACCACAGATGGGATGTCTCATGGTCTGACAAACACAGCTGTAGCTCAGCCACCTTCCACCACAGAAGGGATGTCTCATGGTCTGACAAACACTGCTGTAGCTCAGCCACCTTCCACCACAGGTGGGATGTCTCATGGTCTGACAAACACCGCTGTAGTTCAACCACCTTCCACCACAGATCGGATGTCTCATGGTCTGACAAACACCGCTGAACCTCGCCACCTTCCACCACAGATGGGATGTCTCCTGGTCTGACAAACATCGCTGTAGCTCAGCCACCTTCCACCACAGATGCGAATGCAGTGGATTGAGACACAGCCCATCTCTAGCTTAAACTGACAGATTTTTGTATTATGTTACTTAGACTGAGTCACGGGTACGTCAATAGACTCAATCATGCACACCCTCGAAAATAGTGTAGGATTGCATGTATAAGCATGTTATAACACGAGCCAGATCCATTGCATTACAGACACATAAGAGTGTTAATACATAATATAATTTTTTTCAATAGGTTGATTTCAATTAATCTATTGTGTTCATTGTTTCATTTCAATTACATTTCCATTGGTTGTTTCATTGTATGCCACTCTGTCTGTGGTCTGAGTGCCTACCTTCAGCCCACTCATTTCACTGTATCATATCAGTATGGTCAGGAAAGGTCAATGCAACAGAGTGGAAGTAAAAACACATCTCCAAACAAATTATGAGAACTCATAGAAAGCTTTCAATTCCTAAGTGCAGCTAGACAGAGTGTTGACATATCATCATGTTTATGCCCATCACCCGAGTTG
Organism: Oncorhynchus gorbuscha; assembly: GCF_021184085.1. Lineage (NCBI taxonomy): Eukaryota > Metazoa > Chordata > Actinopteri > Salmoniformes > Salmonidae > Oncorhynchus > Oncorhynchus gorbuscha. The sequence continues at coordinate 15,673,969 of NC_060175.1, read as the reverse complement.
ACCATTTGGGAGGCATTAAAGCCTCATTGGGCAAAAAACAACAACAATGTGTGATAAATTGTACCCCATTCCCTGTACAGTAAATCCTATGGACCCTGGTCAAATGTAGTGCACTAAATAGGGAATAGGGTGCCATTTTGGGATGCAAGACAATAATGACACCAAACAACCCAGCTAGCACATTTGGTTCCCTGGAAGTTGTGGCAATGTCAGTTTTTGGTTTTCCATTGGTTCTGGGAATGAAGCCTTAAGTTTCCTGACCGGTAAAACTGAACGTTTTTTAAACATTCTAAGAACAGAAGTGAACATTTAGCCTATTCTGGGAATGTAGATTTTGCATGGAGGTTCTGAGAACGTTTTACTAATGGTTCCCTGAAAGTTTCCTGGGAGGTTTTATTAACGTTCTGAGAAGGTAAATTCTAAGTTATCTGGAGGTTTTTGAAACTTTCACTGAATGTTTAAATAAAACCTCTGACTTATTTTGGGTTAACATTCAAAGCGCAGATAGGACAAATTAAATGTATTTGATTCTATAATCTTCTGTTCTCTTTCCATGGAATTAGTCCACTGTGCCACCAAATTGGAGCTCACAAGCCATGCCATTCTTTTTTTAAATTTAACTAGGCAAGTCAGTTAAGAACAAATTATTATCTACAATGACGGCCTACACCGGCCAAACCTGGTTGACGCTGGGCCAATTGTGCACCGCCATATGCTACTCCCAATCATGGCCGGTTGTGATACAGCCTGGATTTGAACCAGGGTGTCTGTAGTGACGCCTCAAGCACTGAGATGCAGTGCCTTAGACCGCTGTGCCACTCGGGAGCCCCCCACATACAAAGCTGTTCATTTTTTTATTTTCAAACAGCCCACATTTCAAATCAGATCAAATGAAATCGTATTGGTCACATACACGTGTTTAACAGATGTTATTGGTCACATACACGTGTTTAGCAGATGTTATTGGTCACATACACGTGTTTAGCAGATGTTATTGGTCACATACACGTGTTTAGCAGATGTTATTGGTCACATACACGTGTTTAGCAGATGTTATTGGTCACATACACGTGTTTAACAGATGTTATTGGTCACATACACGTGTTTAACAGATGTTATTGGTCACATACACGTGTTTAACAAATGTTATTGGTCACATACACGTGTTTAACAGATGTTATTGGTCACATACACGTGTTTAGCAGATGTTATTGGTCACATACACGTGTTTAGCAGATGTTATTGGTCACATACACGTGTTTAGCAGATGTTATTGCGGGTGCAGCAAAATACTTGCACATTTCAAAGGAAACAAGCGTTCATTAAGTTCAGGTGTGGCCAATTAGTGGGTGCTGCCAACACACCAGAACACACTTAACAAGATAGAGGATAGAGAGTTTTGTTGATGCTGAGAACAGAATGTATATGTTTTTATATAATGTTCTTATAACATTCTCTGAACGTTACTAATGTTTTCTTGTGGTTTTTATGGAAAGTTTTCTTGACGTTCTCTGAACAATTTTAGAACATGTCTTTAATAAGAACCATGAGAGAACCTGTAGGAAACGTTATGCTGATGTACTAAAACCACACCCCCCCCCTCTTAATGTTCTCTCTGAACTATTTGAGAACCTTCCCAACGTCAAACCAGTTAGAGAACATTCCTAGAACATTACCAAAATTAAAATGAAACGTAACCACGTTTGAACTTTTAGGAAACGTTCTGTTAAATTAATGAAAAAGCAAGAAAATAACATGATTTTGTCAAGTTCCTTAAATGAGGTGAGAATGTTTCAAAGCCAATCAACTATCCTGCACCATTCCCAGAACGTTGTGGGAAGGTTGTATGCAAAATGACCATAGGACAACCACACTCTCACCAAGTTCTAACAAACATATGGTTCTCAGAACGTTGTGTGCTAGCTACGAAGACTCAGCTGCAGCAGAAGATGGTCCCAGTCCTGTGATGCAGTTCCACAGATAAAGGATTTCATATTTCACATTACATTCAGCCACAGGCCCCTGCTGCAACTTATCATCCCATGAAATCGTGTCCATATTGCTCGGTGCCATATCTTCACCATCTATCAGCTCATTCTGTTTCGTTTGGAGGAATATTCACCCCTGTTGGCTATTGGAGAAGATCCCACATGATCGCAGCTTCGCCCACTTCCTAATGTCTCCTCCAGTGACTAATGTTCCCTCCAGTTTGTAGTACTACTTTGGATAATAGGATGTGCAACTGTAATAGTGGGCAGATCCAAAATGGTAACACTATCTCAGCTATACCATTGACATTGCCCTGTCAGATGAGCCTATTCAGACATACAGTATGTCAGCTACTCATCGGTTTGGCATTTCTGCAGCTGGCTCTTCGGAGATCCACAGTTGCAGCAGGTGAAGAAGGTGCCTGTCAACAACAAGTGAAGACAGTGTGTGAGGAGTTAACACTCTCGCAAATCACCTCGTGGTTAACTCAATTGTTGCTGTGACTCCCTCGCCCCTGTGTGTGTGTGTGTGTGTGTGTGTGTGTGTGTGTGTGTGTGTGTGTGTGTGTGTGTGTGTGTGTGTGTGTGTGTGTGTGTGTGTGTGTGTGTGTGTGTGTGTGTGTGTGTGTGTGTGTGTGTGTGTGTGTGTGTGTGTGTGTGTGTGTGTGTGTGTGTGTGTGTGTGTGTGTGTGTGAGAAAGGGGGGTGGGGGACTTATTTGACTGTTAGTTGAGGCTCTCGTTAGAAGAAGCAGAGCTGCTCCGAGTCTGCGTCCCAAATCACACCCTATTCCCTACATGTACTACTGTAGACCAGAGCCCCGTGGCACTAGTGCACGGTGCGCCGCGGAACGAAAACAGGTGCCATTTGGAACACAGGCTCAGTCTTATAGGCGGTAGCATGTGTCCCCGCAGCTCCTGGCATGTCAGACGAGACGTTTGCTCAGATGCTCTCCCTTTGTAAAGGTGGAAGACAGTCATGGGATGAGGTGCTTTGAAAGAGAGAGAGAAAAGGGTCCCGCTGACATTACCAATAATGAGGAAAACAACGGTGGAAGATGCCGAAGGGGACACTACGACATTTCACATCTGCAGCTCACCATTTTCAAGGTAGTTGGTGGTTAGTAGTCACTATTCAATCATATGTGGTAGAATATCAACCCTCTTTTTTATGGTACCTGAAGCACTCCAATTTGTTCCTATTCTATTCAACGGCACAATGCTGTTGTAGTGCAGCCAAGCTTGGGAAATGTGCTTGCACCTATCATTGCCTTATTAGTGACTCTGTCTCAGCATATCTTCAAAGAGAGACTTAGTGACTTACACTCCTACTCAGGGCGGCTCAGGTGTGTTTAAATCAGCGCTGGTGAGACAAACTCAGCTGCTCTCAACTCAAAGCTAATTCCATGCTTCTATATGGAGTGCCAGGTTTGTGTACACTGTACAGGTCCTGAATGAAAAACATCCACATGGTTTAAAAAAAATCTCTCCCCAGAACTTTGACACTCAGGGATGACAGAATGATAAAAGAGACACTTGGAATGTGTGGACACATTGGAAATGAATTCCGCATGCTTTCGTTCCAATGTCATCGTGAGACATGATCAGCTTCGCTGAATTATATTCTGATACCGCTCATTTGAAGAGCTTTCGCCATTTCTCAGCCAAAGGGAGTGAACAAAGTACAGTATGTTTATCTTTGATTAGCGTCCAGTTGGAGGGATCTGAAGTTGTTCGCTTGGTTGTTGCTTAGTAAACACAGGTGACCTTTGGCATGTAAATGCTATGAATTCGATGTAGGATTTACAGCTAATTGGGAATGACTGAATTCATTCACAAAGAGCTGCCGTATTACAGTTCCTTTCACACAGAATGCTCATGTCCGTCTAGAATGATAACCTACCTTTCACACAGAATGCTCATGTCCGTCTAGAATGATAACCTACCTTTCACACAGAATGCCCATGTCCGTCTAGAATGATAACCTACCTTTCACACAGAATGCTCATGTCCGTCTAGAATGATAACCTACCTTTCACACAGAATGCTCATGTCCGTCTAGAATGATAACCTACCTTTCACACAGAATTCTCATGTCCGTCTAGAAGGAAAACCTACCTTTCACACAGAATGCTCATGTCCTAGAATGTCTCACACAGAAGAATGACAACCTTACCATGCTCATGTCCGTCAAGAATGACAACCTACCTTTCACACAGAATGCTCATGTCCGTCTAGAATGATAACCTACCTTTCACACAGAATGCTCATGTCCGTCTAGAATGACAACCTTCCTTTCACACAGAATGCTCATGTCCAAGAATGACAACCTACCTTTCACAGAATGCTCATGTCCGTCTAGAATGATAACCTACCTTTCACACAGAATGCTCATGTCCGTCTAGAATGATAACCTACCTTTCACACAGAATTCTCATGTCCGTCTAGAAGGAAAACCTACATTTCACACAGAATGCTCATGTCTGTCTAGAATGATAACCTTCCTTTCACACAGAATGCTCATGTCCGTCAAGAATGACAACCTACCTTTCACACAGAATGCTCATGTCCGTCTAGAATGATAACCTACCTTTCACACAGAATGCTCATGTCCGTCTAGAATGACAACCTTCCTTTCACACAGAATGCTCATGTCCGTCAAGAATGACAACCTACCTTTCACACAGAATGCTCATGTCCGTCTAGAATGATAACCTACCTTTCACACAGAATGCTCATGTCCGTCTAGAATGATAACCTTTACCTCATTCACACAGAATTCACACAGAATCTCATGTCCATCTAGAATGATAACCTACCTTTCACACAGAATGCTCATGTCCGTCTAGAGATAACCTACCTTTCACACAGAATGCTCATGTCCGTCTAGAATGATAACCTACCTTTCACACAGAATTCTCATGTCCGTCTAGAAGGAAAACCTACATTTCACACAGAATGCTCATGTCCGTCTAGAATGACAACCTTCCTTTCACACAGAATGCTCATGTCCGTCTAGAATGATAACCTACCTTTCACACAGAATGCTCATGTCCGTCTAGAATGATAACCTACCTTTCACACAGAATTCTCATGTCCGTCTAGAAGGAAAACCTACATTTCACACAGAATGCTCATGTCCGTCTAGAATGACAACCTTCCTTTCACACAGAATGCTCATGTCCGTCAAGAATGACAACCTACCTTTCACACAGAATGCTCATGTCCGTCTAGAATGATAACCTACCTTTCACACAGAATGCTCATGTCCGTCTAGAATGACAACCTTCCTTTCACACAGAATGCTCATGTCCGTCTAGAATGATAACCTACCTTTCACACAGAATGCTCATGTCCGTCTAGAATGATAACCTACCTTTCACACAGAATGCTCATGTCTGTCTAGAATGATAACCTACCTTTCACACAGAATGCTCATGTCCGTCTAGAATGATAACCTACCTTTCACACAGAATTCTCATGTCCGTCTAGAAGGAAAACCTACCTTTCACACAGAATGCTCATGTCCGTCTAGAATGACAACCTTCCTTTCACACAGAATGCTCATGTCCGTCAAGAATGACAACCTACCTTTCACACAGAATGCTCATGTCCATCTAGAATGATAACCTACCTTTCACACAGAATGCTCATGTCTGTCTAGAATGACAACCTTCCTTTCACACAGAATGCTCATGTCCGTCAAGAATGACAACCTACCTTTCACACAGAATGCTCATGTCCGTCTAGAATGATAACCTACCTTTCACACAGAATGCTCATGTCCACCTAGAATGACAACCTTCCTTTCACACAGAATGCTCATGTCCATCAAGAATGACAACCTACCTTTCACACAGAATGCTCATGTCCGTCTAGAATGATAACCTACCTTTCACACAGAATACTCATGTCCGTCTAGAATGATAACCTACCTTTCACACAGAATGCTCATGTCCGTCTAGAATGATAACCTACCTTTCACACAGAATGCTCATGTCCGTCTAGAATGATAACCTACCTTTCACACAGAATGCTCATGTCCGTCTAGAATGATAACCTACCTTTCACACAGAATTCTCATGTCCGTCTAGAAGGAAAACCTACCTTTCACACAGAATGCTCATGTCCGTCTAGAATGACAACCTTCCTTTCACACAGAATGCTCATGTCCGTCAAGAATGACAACCTACCTTTCACACAGAATGCTCATGTCCGTCTAGAATGATAACCTACCTTTCACACAGAATGCTCATTTCCGTCTAGAATGACAACCTTCCTTTCACACAGAATGCTCATGTCCGTCAAGAATGACAACCTACCTTTCACACAGAATGCTCATGTCCGTCTAGAATGATAACCTACCTTTCACACAGAATGCTCATGTCCGTCTAGAATGATAACCTACCTTTCACACAGAATGCTCATGTCCGTCTAGAATGACAACCTTCCTTTCACACAGAATGCTCATGTCCGTCAAGAATGACAACCTACCTTTCACACAGAATGCTCATGTCCGTCTAGAATGATAACCTACCTCTGGAATTGTCCGCTTCAAATTGCAAATAGCCCATGGATCCAATGTTCCAACACATGGAATACTTGAATTACTTCCATTATCACAAGCCTTGCCTGTCTTTTCCCTTCGTGAGCATCCAAGGCATCGTCTGCCAATCATACTTTATTACTTTGCATCCCTCTGATGACGCTCAGAAACCTAAAGAACCAGCAGCAGGCGGTTTGCCTTTTTTTGCTTTGAGTCTTTAAGCAGTGTATGATTTCTAAATCCACTTTCTTATTAGTGCTCCTGGCCTTTTTTAAATGACCCTCCCGGGTATATGGAAGCTTGATGAGGTTCAGAAATGAATGGAAGGAAAGGAGGAGGGGGAGTAGGGAAGGATGGAGGGAAGAAAAGAGCTTTGAGGAAGAGTGCTGTTCGCGCTTTTCCCCCGAGGGTGAATGAGGACTTTTCTTTGAGGGCTGGGTGGTAGGCGTTATGGGGGCCGGGTGGTAGGCAGTATGAAGGCTGGTTGGTAGGCGTTGTGAGGGCCGGGTGGTAGGCAGTATGAAGGCTGGGTGGTAGGCAGTATGAAGGCTGGGTGGTAGGCAGTATGAAGGCTGGGTGGTAGGCATTATGGGGGCCGGGTGGTAGGCAGTATGAAGGCTGGGTGGTAGGCAGTATGAAGGCTGGGTGTTAGGCAGTATGAAGGCCGGGCGGTAGGCGTTATGAGGGCCGGGTGGTAGGCAGTATGAAGGCTGGGTAGTAGGCCGTTATGAGGGCCGGGTGGTAGGCAGTATCAGGGCCGGGTGGTAGGCAGTATTTATTTATTTACCTTTATTTAACTAGGCAAGTCAGTTAAGAACAAATTCTTATGTTCAATGACGCCTAAGAACAGTGGGTTAACTGCCTGTTCAGGGGCAGAACGACAAGTGTGTACCTTGTCAGCTGGGTGGTAGGCAGTATCAGGGCCAGGTGGTAGACAGTATAAAGGCTGGGCGGAAGGCAGTATGAAGGCTGGGTGGTAGTCAGTATGAAGGCTGGGTGGTAGGCAGTATGAAGGCTGGGTGGTAGGCAGTATGAAGTCTGGGTGGTAGGCAGTATCAGGGCCAGGTGGTAGACAGTGTGAAGGCTGGGTGGTAGGCAATATGAAGGCCGGGCGGTCGGCAGTATGAAGGCTGGGTGGTAGGCAGTATCAGGGCCGGGTGGTAGGCAGTATAAAGGCTGGGCGGAAGGTAGTATGAAGGCTGGGTGGTAGTCAGTATGAAGGCTGGGTGGTAGGCAGTATGAAGTCTGGGTGGTAGGCAGTATCAGGGCCAGGTGGTAGACAGTGTGAAGGCTGGGTGGTAGGCAATATGAAGGCCGGGCGGTCGGCAGTATGAAGGCTGGGTGGTAGGCAGTATCAGGGCCGGGTGGTAGGCAGTATCAGGGCCAGGTGGTAGACAGTGTGAAGGCTGGGTGGTAGGCAGTATCAGGGCCGGGTGGTAGGCAGTATGAAGGCTGGGTGGTAGGCAGTATCAGGGCCAGGTGGTAGGCAGATTGAAGGCTGGGTGGTAGGCAGTATCAGTGCCAGGTGGTAGGCAGTATGAAGGCTGGGTGGTAGGCAGTATCAGGGCCAGGTGGTAGGCAGTATGAAGGCTGGGTGGTAGGCAGTATCAGGGCCAGGTGGTAGACAGTGTGAAGGCTGGGTGGTAGGCAGTATCAGGGCCGGGTGGTAGGCAGTGTGAAGGCTGGGTGGTAGGCAGTATCAGGGCCGGGTGGTAGGCAGTATGAAGGCTGGATGGTAGGCAGTATCAGGGCCGGTTGGTAGGCAGTATGAAGGCTGGGTGGTAGGCAGTATCAGGGCCGGGTGGTAGGCAGTATGAAGGCTGGGTGGTAGGCAGTATCAGGGCCGGGTGGTAGACAGTCTGAAGGCTGGGTGGTAGGCAGTATCAGGGCCGGGTGGTAGGCAGTATCAGGGCCGGGCGGTAGACAGTATGAAGGCTGGGTGGTAGGCAGTATGAAGGCTGGGTAGTAGGCATTATGAGGACTGGGTGGTAGGCATTATGAAGGCTGGGTGTTAGGCAGTATCAGGGCCGGGCGGAAGGCAGTATGAAGGCTGGGTGGTAGGCAGTATGAAGGCTGGGTGGTAGGCAGTATGAAGGCTGGGTAGTAGGAGTTATGAGGACTGGGTGGTAGGCAGTATGAAGGCTGGGTGGAAGGCAGTATGAAGGCTGGGTCGTAGGCAGTATGAAGGCTGGGTGGAAAGCAGTATGAAGGCTGAGTAGTAGGCGTTATGAGGGCCGGGTGGTAGGCAGTATGAAGGCTGGGTGGAAGGCAGTATGAAGGTCTGTGGTAGGCAGTATGAAGGCTGTGTGGTAGGAGTTATGAGGGCCGGGTGGTAGGCAGTATGAAGATCGGGTGGTAGGCAGTATGAAGGCTGGGTGGTAGGCGTTATGAGGACCGGGTGGTAGGCATTATGGGGGCCGGGCAATAGGCGATATGAGGGCCCAATAGCTGGATGACTGGCTCCCCTACTACCTAAGGTGTGTTTGCTGTTGCTGTTGAAGTATCAGTCTCGAACGCAGCCCTAATTAAAGCTGTCACGGCTGGGCGCCTGCAGAGATAATGTTCTATTATTATAGTAATTTGTTTCAATTAAACGCTCAGTGATTTTACAATAACAATTGTGAATCTCAGTCAGTGAGACATCACTCTCAAACAGGTTTGCTCCAATCAGGGAGGGTGTGAACAGGGGGATTGAAGGCTTAGTTAGTCTGGGCAGTAAAGCAGGGGCGCTATTCAATCACACTGCATTTGTACATTGTGTGAAAATGCTTTCTTCAGCCAAAGGAAGACATTGAGACCATCCTCCGCTCACGCTGTTTCTCTGTTTGACATGACAATGCTATGTATGGCCACACATACGGACAATGCTATGTATGGCCACACATACGGACAATGCTATGTATGGCCACGCATACTGACAATGCTATGTATGGCCACACATACGGACAATGCTATGTATGGCCACGCATACTGACAATGCTATGTATGGCCACACATACGGACAATGCTATGTATGGCCACGCATACGGACAATGCTATGTATGGCCACACATACGGACAATGCTATGTATGGCCACGCATACTGACAATGCTATGTATGGCCACACATACTGACAATGCTATGTATGGCCACACATACTGACAATGCTATGTATGGCCACACATACTGACAATGCTATGTATGGCCACACATACTGACAATGCTATGTATGGCCACACATACTGACAATGCTATGTATGGCCACACATACTGACAATGCTATGTATGGCCACACATACTGACAATTCTATGTATGGCCACACATACTGACAATGCTATGTATGGCCACGCATACTGACAATGCTATGTATGGCCACGCATACTGACAATGCTATGTATGGCCACACATACTGACAATGCTATGTATGGCCACGCTTACTGCAATCCTACCATTCCAATACAATACTACAACGAGCAAATAGTCCATGCATAGTGGTGGTCCAGTCAATGTTATTGTATAGTATTTAATCAATCAGTCAAATGTATTTGTAAAGCCCTTCTTACATCAGCTGATGTCACAAAGTGCTGTCCAGAAACCCAGCTTAAAACCCCAAACAGTGAGCAATGCAGATATAGAAGCACAGTAGCTCGGAAAAACTCCCTAGAAAGGCCGCAACCTAGGAAGGAACCCAGAGAGTAACCAGGCTATGAGGGGTGGCCAGTCCTCTTCTGGCTGTGCCGGGGGGAGATTATAACAGAACATGGCCAAGATTATTATTATTATATGTTCAAATGTTCATAGATGACCAGCAGGGTCAAATAATAATAATCACAGTGGTTGTCGAGGGTGCAACAGGTCAGCACCTCAGGAGTAAATGTCAGTTGGCTTTTCATAGCCGATCATTCAGAGTATCTCTACCGCTCCTGCTGTCTCTTGAGAGTTGAAAACAGCAGGTCTGGGACAGGTAGCACATCCAGTGAACAGGTCAGGGTTCCATAGCTGCAGGCAGAACAGTTGAAACTGGAGCAGCAGCACAATATTAGTATTGGCTCCTAATAGTGGTCCTTTGTAGCTCATCTGGTTTAGAATGGTGGTTGTAACCCCAGGTTAATGGGTTCGATTCCTGGGCCCACCGTTTTATGTCAAATATGCATTTAGTTGCATGTGTTAAATGTTCATATTGTCTCTTTAGCCCTCTAGTTATTGGGTCCTAAATACAATTACACATATGGAGATGATTTGAATAATGTGAATTCATTCTTAGGATAAAAAGTAAGAAGTATCCATTCCATACTGCCTCTCTCTGTGAAGCTCTAGCTCTGTAATTTCCTTCAATGTGGTATTACAGTTGCTGGTCAGATCTCCTTAGCTAAATCATATTGTGCAGGCAATCTGAGCTGCGACAAAACCATTTCAAAGGTAAAGCTAGAGGATCATAAGCTTTCTGATGTCCCTTTATAATTGAAAAGCTTTTGTTATTTGACTGTCATTTCACTATGATGCACAGGATGTGAATAGAAAACATGGCAACCATAACAACAGCGGAGAGAGGGGAACAGATTTGCCCCAAAGGTTTGTCCTGCTTGCCTTTGCATCACAGTTAGGGTCAGCTGGCTGTTCATTCGAGACGTTGGAAATGCAATATCAAACTGTCTCCCAGCCGCGTGTGTGTGCGTGTGAATTGTGTGTGTGTATGCATACATACATGTGTTTGTGTGACTTCTACATCCAGAAGTGTAAAAGAATAAAGCGAAATTCTCCTTTCACAATGGAGATGGCTGATTTATTACATCATCGCCCGTTGCATCATCATTGCCCCTTTTAGAATGAAGAAAACATGTTGTCTGTCTGTCCTGAGGGGGATGCGAGTCAGACAGTAATGGCCAAATGAAGCCTGTTACCCAGACAGCACCCCCCCACGTCTAGCGATGATACCGTTTACAAATTAGCATACAGTACCTATGGCAACAGGCAACCTTTGTGAGATTCCGTCATAATGTTTGTACATCCATCACCCACCTACTTTATTTAGCTCAGGGTGACTTCTCTCTCTCTCTGAGTCTGAAAACCCTCCAAAACATTTAATAAAAGTGCCTTAAAGATAACTATTTGGTTAGACAACTGTTGTGTAATTATGTGACTTCTGATCATGTCGCGTTGCACTAATAAGGTTTCTACATGTACTGTATAGAGGGTCTTGCATTATGGTGTTCATATCTTAATGCACTAATAGGGTTTCTACATGTACTGTATAGAGGGTCTTGCATTATGGTGTTCATATCTTAATGCACTAATAGGGTTTCTACATGTACTGTATAGAGGGTCTTGCATTATGGTGTTCATATCTTAATGCACTAATAGGGTTTCTACATGTACTGTATAGAGGGTCTTGCATTATGGTGTTCATATCTTAATGCACTAATAGGGTTTCTACATGTACTGTATAGAGGGTCTTGCATTATGGTGTTCATATCTTAATGCACTAATAGGGTTTCTACATGTACTGTATAGAGGGTCTTGCATTATGGTGTTCATATCTTAATGCACTAATAGGGTTTCTACATGTACTGTATAGAGGGTCTTGCATTATGGTGTTCATATCTTAATGCACTAATAGGGTTTCTACATGTACTGTATAGAGGGTCTTGCATTATGGTGTTCATATCTTTAATGCACTAATAGGGTTTCTACATGTACTGTATAGAGGGTCTTGCATTATGGTGTTCATATCTTAATGCACTAATAGGGTTTCTACATGTACTGTATAGAGGGTCTTGCATTATGGTGTTCATATCTTAATGCACTAATAGGGTTTCTACATGTACTGTATAGAGGGTCTTGCATTATGGTGTTCATATCTTAATGCACTAATAGGGTTTCTACATGTACTGTATAGAGGGTCTTGCATTATGGTGTTCATATCTTAATGGCGTGAAATGTAAAAGGTAATAATCTACTGAACAAAAATATAAAACGCAACATGTAAAGTGTTGGTCCCATGGTTCATGAGCTGAAATAAAAGATCCCAGAAACATGTAAAGTGTTGGTCCCATGGTTCATGAGCTGAAATAAAAGATCCCAGAAACATGTAAAGTGTTGGTCCCATGGTTCATGAGCTGAAATAAAAGATCCCAGAAACATGTAAAGTGTTGGTCCCATGGTTCATGGGACCAATAAAAATGAAATAAAAGATCCCAGAAATATTCTATGAAATATTTCTCTAAAATGTTGTACACAAATTTGTTTACATTCCTGTTAGTGAACATTTCTCCTTTACCAAGATAACCCATCCACCTGACAGGTGTGACATATCAAGAAGCTAATTAAACAGCATGATCATTACTCAGGTGTTACTTGTTCTGGGGACAATAAAAGGCAACTCTAAAATGTGCAGTTTTGCCACACAACACAATGCCACAGATGTCTCAAGATTTCATGGAGTGCGATTGGCATGCTGACTGCAGAAATGTCCACCAGAGCTGTTGCCAGATAATTTAATGTTAATTTCTCTACCATAAGCCGCCTCTAATGTCATTTTGACCTGACTGCAGTTCGGCATCTTAACTGACTTCAGAGGGAAAATGCTCACCTTCGATGGCTACTGGCACGCTGGAGAAGTGTGCTCTTCACGGATGAATCCCGGTTTCAACTGTATTGGGCAGATGGCGTCATGTCGGCCAGCGGTTTGCTGATGTCAACGTTGTGAACAGAGTGTGGTGGGGTAATGGTATGGGCAACAAACACAATTGCATTTTATCAATGCTAATTTTAATGCACAGAGATATCGTGATGAGATCATGAGGCCCATTGTTGTGTCATTCATCCGCCGCCATTACCTCGTGTTTCACCATGGTAATGCACGCCCCCCTGTACACAATTCCTGGAAGCTGAAAATGTCCCTGTTCTTCCATGGCCTGCATACTCACCAGACGTCACCCACTGATCATATTTGGGATGCTCTGGATTGATGTGTACGACATCGTGTTCAAGTTCTCGCCAATATCCAGCAACTTTGCACAGCCATTGAAGAGGAGTGGGACAACATTCAACAGGTCACAATCAACAGCCTGATCAACTCTATGCGAAGGAGATGTGTCGCGCTGCATGAGGCAAATGGTGGTCACACCAGATACTGACTGGTTTTCTGATCCACAACCCCTACCTTTTTTAAGTTATCTGTGACCAACAGATGTGTATGTGTATTTCCAGTCATGTGAAATCCATAGATTAGGGCCTGATTAATTTATTTCAATTGACTGATTTCCTTATATGAACTGTAACTCAATAAAATCCCCAAAATGGTTGAGTTTATATTTTTGTTCAGTGTATTAACAAGACGCGTTCTGTACTGCTCCTTAGTTTTTAGAGGGCCAAATTCAATTTCTTTGAATTGACAACATGCAAAAGAAACTATAGTGTATGTTGTATATGTTTACCTTATACATGGATGAAACCCCTTAGTTTCAATTGACACAATGCTTCTGCTATTTACTTCTCAATGTACGTTTTGCTCCCATAATTGCTATTTTCTTGTGTTGGCATGGTTTTGGTGATTGCACAAGGGAATACAGTCGATACAGTGTTTGCACACACTATCAGAACCCAATGCAAGGTGTACTAACCTTGGTGAATTCATTCAACTAATTTCTCACAAAGAGACTGTCATGCAGGTGAAAGAGGACCCAAAAGCGACTTGGCGAAAACAGAGTCTTTAATCCAGTAAAGTAAATACAATCAAAAAAACACAACTTTCACTCGAAAAGACGAGGACAAACTGGAGACTCGATCTTGAACAGCAGGTGAACAGCAGGTTGCCTCGGGAAGGCACTTGAACCAAACAGACTCAGACACCTGCTCACCACGCAGCATCTGAGGAAAACACGACACGACAGGGCGATACACAAACACAGCACGGTGAATTCTAGACAAGGAACCGACAGGGCAGAAACGAATAACAAGGAGAGAAATAGGGACTCTAATCAGGGAAAAGGATCGGGAACAGGTGTGGGAAGACTAAATGATTGATTAGGGGAATAGGAACAGCTGGGAGCAGGAACGGAACGATAGAGAGAAGAGAGAGCGGGAGAGTGAGAGAGGGAGGGGAGAGAGAGGGATAGAAAGAGGGAAAGAACCTAATAAGACCAGCAGAGGGAAACGAATAGAAGGAGAAGAACAGGGACAAGGCATGATAATCAATGACAAAACATGACAGTACCCCCCACTCACCGAGCGCCTCCTGGCGCACTCGAGGAGGAATCCTGGCGGCAACGGAGGAAATCATCAATGAGTGAACGGTCCAGCACGTCCCGAGACGGAACCCAACTCCTCTCCTCAGGACCGTAACCCTCCCAATCCACTAAGTATTGGTGACCCCGTCCCCGAGAACGCATGTCCATGATCTTATGTACCTTGTAAATAGGTGCGCTCTCGACAAGGACGGGAGGGGGGAGGGAAGACGAACGGGAGTGCGAAGAAAGGGCTTGACACAGGAGACATGGAAGACAGGATGGACGCGACGAAGATGTCGCGGAAGAAGCAGTCGCACAGCGACAGGATTGACGACCTGGGAGGCACGGAACGGACCAATGAACCGCGGAGTCAACTTACGAGAAGCTGTCGTAAGAGGAAGGTTGCGAGTGGAAAGCCACACTCTCTGGCCGCAACAATACCTTGGACTCTTAATCCTGCGTTTATTGGCGGCTCTCACAGTCTGTGCCCTGTAACGGCAAAGTGCAGACCTCACCCTCCTCCAGGTGCGCTCACAACGTTGGACAAACGCTTGAGCGGAGGGAACGCTGGACTCGGCAAGCTGGGATGAGAACAGAGGAGGCTGGTAACCCAGACTACTCTGAAACGGAGATAACCCGGTAGCAGACGAAGGAAGCGAATTGTGAGCGTATTCTGCCCAGGGGAGCTGTTCTGCCCAAGACGCAGGGTTTCTGAAAGAAAGGCTGCGTAGTATGCGACCAATCGTCTGATTGGCCCTCTCTGCTTGACCGTTAGACTGGGGATGAAACCCGGAAGAGAGACTGACGGACGCACCAATCAAATGACAGAACTCCCTCCAAAACTGTGACGTGAATTGCGGGCCTCTGTCTGAAACGGCGTCTAACGGGAGGCCATGAATTCTGAATACATTCTCGATAATGATTTGTGCCGTCTCCTTAGCGGAAGGAAGTTTAGCGAGGGGAATGAAATGTGCCGCCTTAGAGAACCTATCGACAACCGTAAGAATCACAGTCTTCCCCGCAGACAAAGGCAGACCGGTAATGAAGTCTAGGGCGATGTGAGACCATGGTCGAGAAGGAATGGGGAGCGGTCTGAGACGACCGGCAGGAGGAGAGTTACCCGACTTAGTCTGCGCGCAGTCCGAACAAGCAGCCACGAAACGGCGCGTGTCACGCTCCTGAGTCGGCCACCAAAAGCGCTGGCGAATAGACGCAAGAGTGCCTCGAACACCGGGATGACCAGCTAACTTGGCAGAGTGAGCCCACTGAAGAACAGCCAGACGAGTGGAAACAGGAACGAAAAGGAGGTTACTAGGACAAGCGCGCGGCGACGCAGTGTGCGTGAGTGCTTGCTTAACCTGTCTTTCAATTCCCCAGACTGTTAACCCGACAACACGCCCATAAGGAAGAATCCCCTCGGGATCAGTAGAAGCCACAGAAGAACTAAACAGACGGGATAAGGCATCAGGCTTGGTGTTCTTGCTACCCGGACGGTAAGAAATCACAAACTCGAAACGAGCGAAAAACAACGCCCAACGAGCTTGACGGGCATTAAGTCGTTTGGCAGAACGGATGTACTCAAGGTTCTTATGGTCTGTCCAAACGACAAAAGGAACGGTCGCCCCCTCCAACCACTGTCGCCATTCGCCTAGGGCTAAGCGGATGGCGAGCAGTTCACGGTTACCCACATCATAGTTGCGCTCAGATGGCGACAGGCGATGAGAAAAATAAGCGCAAGGATGAACCTTATCGTCAGACTGGAAGCGCTGGGATAGAATGGCTCCCACGCCTACCTCTGAAGCGTCAACCTCGACAATGAATTGTCTAGTGACGTCAGGAGTAACGAGGATAGGAGCGGACGTAAAACGTTCTTTTAGAAGATCAAAAGCTCCCTGGGCGGAACCGGACCACTTAAAACACGTCTTGACAGAAGTAAGAGCTGTGAGAGGGGCAGCAACTTGACCGAAATTACGAATGAAACGCCGATAGAAATTAGCGAAACCTAAAAAGCTCTGCAACTCGACACGTGACCTTGGAACGGGCCAATCACTGACAGCTTGGACCTTAGCGGAATCCATCTGAATGCCTTCAGCGGAAATAACGGAACCGAGAAAAGTAACGGAGGAGACATGAAAAGAGCACTTCTCAGCCTTTACGTAGAGACAATTCTCTAAAAGGCGCTGTAGAACACGTCGAACGTGCTGAACATGAATCTCGAGTGACGGAGAAAAAATCAGGATATCGTCAAGATAGACAAAAACAAAGATGTTCAGCATGTCTCTCAGAACATCATTAACTAATGCCTGAAAAACAGCTGGCGCATTGGCGAGACCAAACGGCAGAACCCGGTACTCAAAATGCCCTAACGGAGTGTTAAACGCCGTTTTCCACTCGTCCCCCTCTCTGATGCGCACGAGATGGTAAGCGTTACGAAGGTCCAACTTAGTAAAGCACCTGGCTCCCTGCAGAATCTCGAAGGCTGATGACATAAGGGGAAGCGGATAACGATTCTTAACTGTTATGTCATTCAGCCCTCGATAATCCACGCAGGGCGCAGAGTACCGTCCTTCTTCTTAACAAAAAGAACCCCGCCCCGGCCGGAGAGGAAGAAGGCACTATGGTACCGGCGTCAAGAGACACAGACAAATAATCCTCGAGAGCCTTACGTTCGGGAGCCGACAGAGAGTATAGTCTACCCCGAGGAGGAGTGGTCCCCGGAAGGAGATCAATACTACAATCATACGACCGGTGAGGAGGAAGGGAGTTGGCTCGGGACCGACTGAAGACCGTGCGCAGATCATGATATTCCTCCGGCACTCCTGTCAAATCGCCAGGTTCCTCCTGAGAAGTAGGGACAGAAGAAACGGGAGGGATGGCAGACATTAAACACTTCACATGACAAGAAACGTTCCAGGATAGGATAGAATTACTAGACCAATTAATAGAAGGATTATGACATACTAGCCAGGGATGACCCAAAACAACAGGTGTAAACGGTGAACGAAAAATCAAAAAAGAAATAGTCTCACTGTGGTTACCAGATACTGTGAGGGTTAAAGGTAGTGTCTCAAATCTGATACTGGGAAGATGACTACCATCTAAGGCGAACATGGGCGTAGGCTTCTCTAACTCTCTGAAAGGAATGTCATGTTTCCGAACCCATGCTTCGTCCATGAAACAACCCTCAGCCCCAGAGTCTATCAAGGCACTACATGTAGCACCCGAACCGGTCCAGCGTAGATGGACCGACAAAGTAGTACAGGATTTTGATGGAGAGACTTGAGTAGTTGCGCTCACCTGTAGCCCTCCGCTTACAGATGAGCTCTGGCTTTTACTGGACATGAATTAACAAAATGTCCAGCAACTCCGCAATAGAGGCACAGGCGGTTGGTGATCCTCCGTTCCCTCTCCTTAGTCGAGATGCGAATCCCTCCCAGCTGCATGGGCTCAGTCTCTGAGCCAGAGGAGGGAGATGGTTGCGATGCGGAGCAGGGAAACACCGTTGATGCGAGCTCTCTTCCACGAGCCCGGTGACGAAGATCTACCCGTCGTTCTATGCGGATGGCGAGAGCAATCAAAGAGTCCACATCTGAAGGAACCTCCCGGGAGAGAATCTCATCCTTAACCACTGCGTGGAGTCCCTCCAGAAAACGAGCGAGCAGCGCCGGCTCGTTCCACTCACTAGAGGCAGCAAGAGTGCGAAACTCAATAGAATAATCCGTTATGGACCGTTCACCTTGGCATAGGGAAGCCAGGGCCCTAGAAGCCTCCCTACCAAAAACTGAACGGTCAAAAACCCGAATCATCTCCTCTTTAAAGTTCTGGTACTTGTTAGAGCAATCAGCCCTTGCCTCCCAGATAGCTGTGCCCCATTCTCGAGCCCGGCCAGTAAGGAGTGAAATGACGTAAGCAACCCGAGCTCTCTCTCTAGAGTATGTGTTGGGTTGGAGAGAGAACACAATCTCACACTGCGTGAGAAAGGAGCGGCACTCAGTGGGCTGCCCGGAGTAGCAAGGTGGGTTATTAACCCTAGGTTCTGGAGGCTCGGCAGGCCAGGAAGTAACAGGTGGCACGAGACGAAGACTCTGGAACTGTCCAGAGAGGTCGGAAACCTGAGCGGCCAGGTTCTCCACGGCATGGCGAGCAGCAGACAATTCCTGCTCGTGTCTGCCGAGCATGGCTCCTTGGATCTCGACGGCAGTGTAACGAGCGTCTGAAGTCGCTGGGTCCATTCCTTGGTCGGTTCCTTCTGTCATGCAGGTGAAAGAGGACCCAAAAGCGACTTGGCGAAAACAGAGTCTTTAATCCAGTAAAGTAAATACAATCAAAAAAACACAACTTTCACTCGAAAAGACGAGGACAAACTGGAGACTCGATCTTGAACAGCAGGTGAACAGCAGGTTGCCTCGGGAAGGCACTTGAACCAAACAGACTCAGACACCTGCTCACCACGCAGCATCTGAGGAAAACACGACACGACAGGGCGATACACAAACACAGCACGGTGAATTCTAGACAAGGAACCGACAGGGCAGAAACGAATAACAAGGAGAGAAATAGGGACTCTAATCAGGGAAAAGGATCGGGAACAGGTGTGGGAAGACTAAATGATTGATTAGGGGAATAGGAACAGCTGGGAGCAGGAACGGAACGATAGAGAGAAGAGAGAGCGGGAGAGTGAGAGAGGGAGGGGGAGAGAGAGGGATAGAAAGAGGGAAAGAACCTAATAAGACCAGCAGAGGGAAACGAATAGAAGGAGAAGAACAGGGACAAGGCATGATAATCAATGACAAAACATGACAGAGACGCCTTTTATTTGCAATATATGAAGAGAAGAGAATATATTTTAGAAATGAACTATTTTAAGAGTTTAGATTTGTAATAAATTCACAGTCTGAAGCTCCTGACATGTAGAAATACTACAACATCCTGCTTTCCAAGTGATTGATCAACTAATCAGAATGAGGTTTATAAGGTCATATTTTGTATAATATTTTGTATAATATTACTATCTGACTTTTATGCCCCATATTTCACATCTCAGCTTTAGTGAAAAAGGAACTAGAATTGAAGCAAATGCTACGAAGAACCAGTTATGAATAGTGGCAAAATGTGTCTATTACTGCATTCCAAACAAATATCATGAATTATTAATGTTTGATTGAAAGGGAAATGATTGAGTAGTCTGCTATGGCCTCTTCTTCCTCAAACAATAAGAATTAGATAGGTAATTCCTCTTGTTCCAAGAACCCCGCCACAGTTCTATTGAAACAGATAGATCCAAATAGGAAACTACAGAGGACCCCTGTACCTTGCCACTCTGTTCCACAGGTCTCTGTTGTTTGTTTATATGAAGCATAGTGTGCTCAGATTAAAGGGTGATACTTTCACCCAGAGGCTGTTGCTATGGAAATAGGTCTGCAGTAGTTATAATAGGCCATTCATGTTTGATTAATTGTTTTTTCAACGCTTCTTGGTTTGTGAAGACCCTTAAAGAGCAGCTCCACCGAAAATGGAAAATTAATGGATTTTTTTTTTCCTTTCTCTTTTTTTGCTAAAGCTATTCACTATGTTTGAAAAGTAGAGTGATGGTGTTTTGAATTATGATTTGAGTTTGGAAAATACTGTTTTGTGTGGGGTGAGGTTCAAATACGGTTATTTGAAATGCAAGAGGAATGTCTTTGTTCAGGCAGCTTTTTGTAAGCTGCTGCCGAGGGAAACAAAAAAAATCTTACGTCCTGTAAATATTTTGTGGGTTTTCAAAGCATAGAGTCTGTTAAACATTACATTACCAGTACATTTTATTCTCAGCAACCTACTGGGGCCAATTATGATTACAGCGCTGTAGACCCTTCATCTCAGAGGCTCTACTTGTGTTTATCAAGATCTCATATGCTAGGGCCCCTGCAATTAGATCTTTTTAGCACAGCACTAATGTGTAATGTATTATTTAACTCATGAATGTTTAACAGGGCTTATAAATGCTAGTTGATCACTTTCTGATCTGTAAATTGACAAACATTCCCAAGTTATGCTTGCATTACGGCCTGTTTTGGTTGTGTATGTCCTGATAGATTTTGAATGTATTTGATTTGAGATCTGTTAGACTACGAAGGGTGTTACTTCATGAGGACTCTCTTTAAGCAGTGGAACGCATGTATCCTCCATTAAATGGGTCAACTTCCAAAAATGAACTTGGAAGTGCAGTGTTTTTTCTACTTGAATGACCAACCAGAGTCATTTTAGTCTATAGGCCAATGTTCTATGAGCAGAGCTTGTGCTCTGAACCATCCTGGTAGTGTAAAATCAGACTAAACGTTGACCATGTTGTGCTCTGAACCATCCTGGTAGTGTAAAATCAGACTAAACGTTGACCATGTTGTGCTCTGAACCATCCTGGTAGTGTAAAATCAGACTAAACGTTGACCATGTTGTGCTCTGAACCATCCTGGTAGTGTAAAATCAGACTAAACGTTGACCATGTTGTGCTCTGAACCATCCTGGTAGTGTAAAATCAGACTAAACGTTGACCATGTTGTGCTCTGAACCATCCTGGTAGTGTAAAATCAGACTAAACGTTGACCATGTTGTGCTCTGAACCATCCTGGTAGTGTAAAATCAGACTAAACGTTGACCATGTTGTGCTCTGAACCATCCTGGTAGTGTAAAATCAGACTAAACGTTGACCATGTTGTGCTCTGAACCATCCTGGTAGTGGAAAATCAGAGTAAACGTTGACCATGTTGTCACCTAGGGGTCCCAAATGATCCTAATGATGCCGTACAGTGGCAAGACACCTCCCATCTGACTTTGAACATTATGTGATTTATTCAGTTGGGTTTGGAACAGATAGTCTTTGATTGCTGATTGTTGGTGTGATTGTTGGTGTGATTGTTGGTGTGGTTGTTGGTGTGGTTGCTGGTGTGGTTGTTGGTGTGGTTGTTGGTGTGGTTGTTGGTGTGATTGTTGGTGTGATTGTTGGTGTGGTTGTTGGTGTGGTTGTTGGTGTGATTGCTGGTGTGGTTGTTGGTGTGATTGTTGGTGTGATTGTTGGTGTGGTTGTTGGTGTGGTTGCTGGTGTGGTTGTTGGTGTGGTTGTTGGTGTGATTGTTGGTGTGGTTGTTGGTGTGGTTGTTGGTGTGGTTGTTGGTGTGATTGTTGGTGTGATTGTTGGTGTGATTGCTGATTGTTGGTGTGATTGTTGGTGTGATTGTTGGTGTGGTTGTTGGTGTGATTGCTGGTGTGATTGTTGGTGTGGTTGTTGGTGTGATTGTTGGTGTGATTGCTGGTGTGATTGTTGGTGTGATTGCTGGTGTGATTGCTGGTGTGATTGTTGGTGTGGTTGTTGGTGTGATTGCTGGTGTGGTTGTTGGTGTGATTGTTGGTGTGGTTGTTGGTGTGATTGCTGGTGTGGTTGTTGGTGTGATTGTTGGTGTGATTGCTGGTGTGATTGCTGGTGTGGTTGTTGGTGTGATTGTTGGTGTGATTGCTGATTGTTGGTGTGATTGTTGGTGTGATTGTTGGTGTGGTTGTTGGTGTGATTGCTGGTGTGGTTGTTGGTGTGGTTGTTGGTGTGGTTGTTGGTGTGATTGTTGGTGTGGTTGTTGGTGTGATTGCTGGTGTGATTGTTGGTGTGATTGTTGGTGTGATTGTTGGTGTGGTTGTTGGTGTGATTGTTGGTGTGGTTGTTGGTGTGATTGCTGGTGTGATTGCTGGTGTGATTGTTGGTGTGGTTGTTGGTGTGGTTGTTGGTGTGATTGTTGGTGTGGTTGTTGGTGTGATTGTTGGTGTGATTGCTGGTGTGATTGTTGGTGTGGTTGTTGGTGTGGTTGTTGGTGTGATTGTTGGTGTGATTGCTGGTGTGATTGCTGGTGTGATTGTTGGTGTGATTGTTGGTGTGGTTGTTGGTGTGATTGTTGGTGTGGTTGTTGGTGTGATTGTTGGTGTGATTGCTGGTGTGGTTGTTGGTGTGATTGTTGGTGTGATTGCTGGTGTGATTGCTGGTGTGATTGTTGGTGTGGTTGTTGGTGTGGTTGTTGGTGTGATTGTTGGTGTGATTGCTGATTGTTGGTGTGATTGTTGGTGTGGTTGTTGGTGTGATTGTTGGTGTGATTGTTGGTGTGATTGTTGGTGTGATTGCTGATTGTTGGTGTGATTGTTGGTGTGATTGTTGGTGTGATTGTTGGTGTGATTGCTGATTGCTGGTGTGATTGTTGGTGTGATTGTTGGTGTGATTGCTGATTGCTAGTGTGATTGTTGGTGTGATTGTTGGTGTGATTGCTGATTGCTGGTGTGATTGTTGGTGTGGTTGTTGGTGTGGTTGTTGGTGTGGTTGTTGGTGTGGTTGTTGGTGTGATTGTTGGTGTGGTTGTTGGTGTGATTGTTGGTGTGGTTGTTGGTGTGATTGCTGATTGCTGGTGTGATTGTTGGTGTGATTGTTGGTGTGATTGCTGATTGCTGGTGTGATCGTTGGTGTGATTGTTGGTGTGGTTGTTGGTGTGGTTGTTGGTGTGATTGTTGGTGTGGTTGTTGGTGTGATTGCTGGTGTGATTGTTGGTGTGATTAATGATACTGTATGTTGTTCAAGGTCATTTGCACCTCAGGACTAGACTTGACATTTAACACATCAAATCTTGCCTCAAAGCACAATCAAGATAAAAATGGCCAGAAAAGTGCAATTTAGTGGAGGAACTCATGGTGTGTGTTTCAATTGTGACTGAGGAGAGTGGGAAAATCAAGATAGGTTGGCTTCTGGCCAGTCCTAAGGAGATCAGTGGGACCAGTGAACCTGGGAACGACACACTCACTTTCTCTGATCTCCTACCTACCGCTTTCCCTCAACGCAGGCGCCAAGTTTTTAGGCAAATTGGGAATATACTGTACAATTGATGAAGTTAAAGTAGTAAAGCTGGTCTTCTTCTCTCACCCAGATCCAGGAGATGACTCGCCACGACGGCTCACATTATGACCTCAGCCGTCACAACCCCCATCTGATAAACAGGTCACCTAGGATACTGTCCCATCAGCCCATGAGTGCACTGTCCCAACTGAACTCTCAGGTTGGCCGGAGCGCTCTTACCCATGGTTCTCCCTCACCTCCTGGAAGTAAACCAGCCACACCCTCTCCCTCGAGCTCTACACAGGAAGAGGAAACCGATTCCCACCATAAGGTACTGATGTGGCAATGCTTCTTTGATTTCGCTGAACCTAGGGAAAGTCAGGGTGTTGCTGTCGTTGGTGTTGGGTGTTGCACGGCTGAAGGAAATTGTCAAATATTGGTGCATCTATAACTAGATTTTTATTCAGACAGGATTGTGTGACTTGCTGTCACATTGTTGAATTTGTGTATGTATGGCAGAATGACAGTGATTTTATGGCAATTATTCAACAAGCTAGTGTATTTCTGAGAGCCTGCGTATCTCCAATCTCATAGGTAATAAAGGACCATCTGGTGTTTTTTTAAATATTGGCGTCAAATCCAAGTTCAAACTAAAAGTAATGCAGGTTTTTATTTTTTATTTTTGTTATAATTGTTTTGCTGTCTAAATTATTTCACTTGAAATGTTCCCGTAATGTGGGATTTGCTGAGAATCTGTTATCACCATGTCACCTCTTAATTGCACATTGTTAATTGTCACATCAAGAAAGGATTATGGACAAACAACTTATTACTCCCTTTCCAGTTATGTTGTGGATCATTTTGTTTAAATTCCCTTGTTGCTTTATATATGTTCACATAACTGGTATTGTTGCTGTTCTCTAGGCCCTCTCCATAGCGATTAACAGAAGCTCTGTTCAATTCTTTATATATGTTCACATAACTGGTATTGTTGCTGTTCTCTAGGCCCTCTCCATAGCGATTAACAGAAGCTCTGTTCAATTCTTTATATATGTTCACATAACTGGTATTGTTGCTGTTCTCTAGGCCCTCTCCATAGCGATTAACAGAAGCTCTGTTCAATTCTTTATATATGTTCACATAACTGGTATTGTTGCTGTTCTCTAGGCCCTCTCCATAGCGATTAACAGAAGCTCTGTTCAATTCTTTATATATGTTCACATAACTGGTATTGTTGCTGTTCTCTAGGCCCTCTCCATAGCGATTAACAGAAGCTCTGTTCAATTCTTTATATATGTTCACATAACTGGTATTGTTGCTGTTCTCTAGGCCCTCTCCATAGCGATTAACAGAAGCTCTGTTCAATTCTTTATATTGCAGCAATGGCAACAGGGATGCATTTGGATGTTTCTGTCTGTATTCGTCTGTAATACGTCTCTATTAGATATGGGAGATAGAACTTGAGGCAACGTACTGTAATTCCAAACCAAATGTCTTGAAGCAACACTCTTCTATATTGTGTACTGTGGTGTTCTAGACCTCTACACACCTATCAATAGATGTGTTTCTCCACTGTGGGGTAAACAAGTTGAAAAGGACAGGGAAGCTTGAGGGAGTATATGTGTGCCTCAATCCCTCACAGCTCTTTCATTTGAAACAAGGACACAGGAATAAATACTCAATAAGTGACATTCGTTTAATTTATGTAGATCCATACAACAGAGCATACAGAAATGACTCACCAATCAGGGCTCTCATTGGATTTGTTTCCATTAACCCGGGGGATTAGAAAAGAAGAACATGAACGTATAATTGAATCCGGGGGTTTCTATAGTGTTGTTGCATATTTATCAGCCTCAAGCACAGAGTGATTACAACATTAGACCAGCACATTTTCTGCAACACAATATTTTCTCCACCATACAAGCTCCCCACTGTGCATGACTGTCCATGTAGGAATAAAAAACGATTACCATCAGTATAGAATTCCATTAGCCTCCAATGTATTCAACATCCACATCAAAGCTCGTAGAAACAGAGGTGATTTTGAATACATTTTGCTCCGTTGCACAAAAGTTGGAATCTATTATCTTAATGAAACTCTTTAAAGAAGACTGCCGTCAGGAATTCTACAGTTTTACCTAGTCCGGGGAGAAATGTACAGTTTTACCTAGTCCGGGGAGAAATGTACAGTTTTACCTAGTCCGGGGAGAAATGTACAGTTTTACCTAGTCCGGGGAGAAATGTACAGTTTTACCTAGTCCGGGGAGAAATGTACAGTTTTACCTAGTCCGGGGAGAAATGTACAGTTTTACCTAGTCCGGGGAGAAATGTACAGTTTTACCTAGTCCGGGGAGAAATGTACAGTTTTACCTCGTCCGGGGAGAAATGTACAGTTTTACCTCGTCCGGGGAGAAATGCGTTTGTGTTGTTTTGATAAATCATTTTTGACAATGCTGAAGAAAAACGCACAGTTTAAGTTGGAATGGATAATGGTAGTGTTATATTCGATTTGAGAGACTGTATCTCAGGTTATTTTCATAGAGTACAATTCAAAGCAAAAGAGTATCATACTGTAAATACATGTTCTTACAAGTAAATACAATGTTCTGTGGTTGATGTGAACAGGTTTATCTTGTTACATTGAATGTTTCTTTCCTGAGAATTCTAAATCAAACCCGAGTACTACTTTAAATCGTAGTTTAAGAGGGGAGTTCTTTGCAATTTATTTTTTCACTGTGGATGTCTCTATTACTTATTATTATTATTACTTGTAATGGATTTAATCAAACAAGTCATTACGATGAAAATGGAATCTAAATTAGTTTTCTTTTGTTTTTCGCAGCAAAAGTTCATAAACATTATTGTCTATTAACTTAGTAAGTAAGATAAGCGGTAAGTCATACTTATGCTTACACTGGACTGGCAACTCATCTCTTGATGTTGGGGATGCAAGCTTGTTTGAGCTGTCTGGTGGGCATTGACACAGATGAGTTGGCACACTGACCATGTTCATTTGTCTACGTGAGGCAGTGAAACGTTACCAACGGAAGGAGCTGTGCACTGAGGTGTGAAGTGAGAGGAGTGGGGAGTGTCTTGTCACTGTGTTCTGTTGCTCTCCTCAGGTAATAGAGAGGAGAATGTACATAATAATAGCATACCATTGTGGAGAGCACTGTCGAAAGGGAACAGTTGATACTGTGTTTCTTACCCGTGTCATACAGTATAATTCTCTGTGAGTGAGCAGTTGTCTTATTGGTCAGTCTTCAAACAGAAAGACAGGTGACAAATGCATCGTTTTAAATCTTCTTCCAGATGACGGGCGAGAAGCGGCCTTCCTCAGAGATGATGAAGCCCAAGACCAAACCGCAGAAGAAGAAGAAGAAAAAGGACCCCAACGAGCCGTCGAAACCCGTGTCGGCCTACGCCCTCTTCTTCAGGGACACCCAGGCGGCCATCAAGAGCTCCAACCCCAACGCCACCTTTGGGGACGTGTCCAAGATCGTGGCCTCCATGTGGGACAGCCTGGGAGAGGAGGCAAAACAGGTGCACACCAATACATACACGTTTATACACACACACACTGAACACACACACCAATACATACACGTTTATACACACACACACTGAACACACACACCAATACATACACGTTTATACACACACACACTGAACACACACACCAATACATACACGTTTATACACACACACACTGAACACACACACCAATACATACACGTTTATACACACACACACTGAACACACACACCAATACATACACGTTTATACACACACACACTGAACACACACTGAACACACACACCAATACATACACGTTTATACACACAAACACTGAACACACACACCAATACATAAACGTTTATACACACACACACTGAACACACACACCAATACATACACGTTTATACACACAAACACTGAACACACACTGAACACACACATGGGGTGGCAGGGTAGCCTAGTGGTTAGAGCGTTGGACTAGTAACCGGATGATTGCAAGTTCAAACCCCCGAGCTGACAAGGTACAAATCTGTCGTTCTGCCCCTGAACAGGCAGTTAACCCACTGTTCCGAGGCCGTCATTGAGAATAAGAATTTGTTCTTAACTGACTTTCCTAGTTAAATAAAGCTAAAATAAAAATACATACCGGTACACGTTTATACACACACACACACTGAACACACACCAATACATACATGTTTATACACACACACCAATACATACATGTTTATACACACACACAAATACATACACGTTTATACACACACACCAATACATACACGTTTATGCACACTGAATACACACACCTATATACACACACACACTGAACACACACACCAATACATACACGTTTATGCACACTGAATACACACACCTATATACACACACACACTGAACACACACACCAATACATACACGTTTATACACACACACCCACACACTCCAAAATGAGTGGTTAACGTTTTGCAGCTCTTAATGACATAAATGCATTCCTGATATAATAACATTAACTTTAACGTCATAACACTTTGACAAATATATATATATATATATATATATATATATATATATATATATATATATATATATATATATATATACAGTCCTGACCAAAAGATTTGAGAATGACACAAATATTAATTTTCACAAAGTCTGCAGCCTCAGTTTGTATAATAGCAATTTGCATATACTCCAGAATGTTATGAAGAGTGATCAGATTAATTGCAATTAATTGTCAAGTTCCTCTTTGCCATGCAAAAGAACTGAATCCCCAAAAAACATTTCCACTGCATTTCAGCCCTGCCCCAAAAGGACCAGCTGACATCATGTCAGTGAGTCTCTCGTTAACACAGGTGTGAGTGTTGACGAGAACAAGGCTGGAGATCACTCTGTCATGCTGATTGAGTTCGAATAACAGACTGGAAGCTTCAAAAGGAGGGTGGTGCTTGGAATCATTGTTTTTGTCAGTCATGGTTACCTGCAAGGAAACATGTACCGTCATCATTGCGTTGCACAAACATGCCTTTTTCAGGCAAGGATATTGCTGCCAGTAAGATTGCACCTAAATCAACCATTTATCGGATCATCAAGACCTTCACGGAGAACGGTTCAATTGTTGTGAAGAAGGCTTCAGGGCGCCCAAGAAAGTCCAGCAAGCGCCAGGACCGTCTCCTAAAGTTGATTCAGCTGCGGGATCAGGGTACCACCAGTACAGAGCTTGCTCAGGAATGGCAGCAGGCAGGTGTGAGTGCATCTGCACGCACAGTGAGGTAAAGAATTTTGGAGGATGGCCTAGTATCAAGAAAGGCAGCAAAGAAGCCACTTCTCTCCAGGAAAAACATCAGGAACAAACTGATATTCTGCCAAAGGTACATGGATTGGTCTGCTGAGGACTGGGGTAAAGTCATTTTCTCTGATGAATCCACTTTCCGACTGTTTGGGGCATCCAGAAAAAAAGCTTGTCCGGAGAAGACAAGGTGAGCGCTACCATCAGTCCTGTGGCATGCCAACAGTAAAACATCCTGAGACCATTCATGTGTGGGGTTGCTTCTCAGCCAAGGGATTGGGCTCACTCACAATTTTGCCTAAGAACACAGCCCTGAATAAAGAATGGTACCAACACATCCTCCGAGAGAAACTTCTCCCAACCATCCAGGAACAGTTTGGTGACGAACAATGCCTTTTCTAGCATGATGGAGAAAGTGATAACTAAGTGGCTCGGGGAACAAAACATCAATATTTTGGGTCCATGGGCAGGAAACTCCCTAGACCTTAATCCCATTGAGAACTTGTGGTCAAACCTCAAGAGGCGGGTGGACAAACAAAAACCCACAAATTCTGACAAACTCCAAGCATTGATTATGCAAGAATGGGCTGCCATCAGTCAGGATGTGGCCCAGAAGTTAATTGACAGCATGCCAGGGCGGATTGCAGAGGTCTTGAAAAAAGATTCTTTGCATCAACATGTAACTGTCAATAAAAGCCTTTGACACATGAAATGCTTGTAATTATACTTCAGTATTCCATAGTAACATCTGACAAAAATATCTAAAGACACTGAAGCAGCAAACTTTGTGCAAATTCTCAAAACTTTTGGCCACGACTGTATGTATGTATATATATATATGATCAGTGAAACACAACATAAAGGTACACAACATGGCCAACCTTCACTTAAGGTGTTTCTTCTAGCCAGAACCATGGAGGCCTACAGTATATTGAATAATTTTACTTTTTACCTTTATTTAACTAGGCAGGTCAGTTAATTAAGAACACATTTTTACTTTCAATGACGGCCTAGGAACAGTGGGTTAACTGCCTGTTCAGGGGCAGATTTACAGATTAGTACCTTGTCAACTGGGATATTTGAACTTTCAACCTTTAAATTACTAGTCCAACTTTCTAACCACTAGGCTACCATGCCGCCCCGGCAATCCCAATCCCGTAATCCCGATGTAGCTAAATGTCAGTAAACACAGTCATCTCTAGCCAACACCTCACGTGTCTGTCAGAACACGAGCTCCATAGAATCTCCTGTCAATGAGAAGAAATGTTATATTCACACAGTCGTCACAGAAAATAATAGTTGAACCAACAACAAACCTTAGACAATCATCTTTGTTCTCGCCGTAGATGGGGAGGCACAATAAAGGCTCACGTCAAAGAAAATCAATATCTCATTCGTAGTCACAAATAGTAGCACATCCAAAGTGATAGTTCACTTCAAAATCAAAATGTGTCAGAATTTTCCAGACCTCGTCCATATAGCTGCATCTACGCTACCGATGGTGTGGATATGGACTGATCCCATTAATAGATCCATTTTTAAGCCTGATAACATCTGATGAACTTTGATTTCGGGCTGAACTGTCAACTTAATATCTCATTTATTAGTATCTGTCCATTTCAGCCCATGGGAGGGGTTTGTAGAAGAAATGAACGCTCCCAGATTGTGTCAATGCTGTCTGTTGTTAATGGCATGACGAGCAGTGAAAGGGCATCACGATTGTCATGAAAATGTCCTTATTTGCCTTGATTTGAACTTTGAACTGTGGAACACATACAGGTACAGCAACAGTATCATTTCCATGTATTTAATTTTAATATTTAGCACCTTTATTTACCAATAAATGGTGAATACTGTGAAACACGGCACCATACGAATTGCACCATAGATTAAAAGGGTTGGAAACAAAACAACCAAAGACTAGACACCAAATATTATTCTGAGATAATTGGCTTTAAAGTTCCGAACCCTCATTGGTTTGAATGGTATCAGCAATGTTTATCTTGTATTCTTTTGAATTTAACAACATGCATTGCGGTATTTAGAGTAATACAGTGCATTCGGAAAGTATTTAGACCATTTAACTTTTTCCACATTTTGTTACGTTACAGCCTTATTCTAAAATGTATTAAAATGGTTTTATTGCTAATTTATAAAATATTTAAAACTAAAATATCACATTTACATAAGTATTCAGACCCTTTACTCAGTACTTTGTTGAAGCCCCTTTGGCAGCGATTACAACCTCGAGTCTTCTTGGGTATGACAAGCTTGGCCCACCTGTATTTGGAGTGTCTCCCATTCTTCTCTACAGATCCTCTCAAGCTCTGTCAGTTTGGATGAGGAGCGTTGCAGAGATGTTCGATTGGGTTCAAGTCTGAGCTCTGGCTGGGCCACTCAAGGACATTCAGAGACTTGTCCCCAAGCCACTCCTGCGTTATCTTGGCTGTGTGCCTAGGGTTGTTGTCTTGTTGGACGGTGAACCTTCGCACCATTCTGAGGTCCTGAGCGCTCTGGAACAGGTTTCCATCAAGGATCTCACAGTACTAGTCTCCCAGTCCCTGCTGCTGAAAAACATCCCACAGCATGATGCTTCCACTATCATGCTTTACCATAGGGATGGTGCCAGGTTTCCTCCAGACGTGACGCTTTGCATTCAATCTTAGTTTCATCAGACCAGATAATCTTGTTTCTCATGGTCTGAGCATATTTAAGTGCCTTTTGGCAAACTCTAAGCAGGTTGTAATGTACTCTACCATAAAGGCCTGATTCGTGGAGTGCTGCAGAGATGGTTGTCCTTCTGGAAGGTTCTCCCATCTCCACAGAGAAACTCTAGAGCTCTGTCAGAGTGACCATCAGGTACTTGGTGAGCTCCCTGACCAAGGCCCTTCTCCCCCTGACTGCTCAGTTTGGCCGGGCAGCCAGCTCTAGAAAGAGTCTTGGTGTTTCCAAACTTCTGCCATTTAAGAATGATGGAGGCCACTGTGTTCTTGGGTACCTTAAATGCTGCAGGTCCCACAGTTGACAGTGCATGTCAGAGCAAAAACCAAGCCATAAGGTGGAAGGAATAGTCCGTAGAGCCCCAAGACAGGATTGTGTCAAGGCACAGATTCGCAGTCTGAGGTCCTGAGCGCTCTGGAGCAGGTTTCCATCAAGGATCTCACAGTACTAGTCTCCCAGTCCCTGCTGCTGAAAAACATCAAAACATTTCTGCTACAGTATATAGACAGGTGTGTGCCTTTTCAAATCATGTCCAATCAATTGAATTTACCACAGGTGGACTCATCTCAAGGATGATCACTGGAAACAGGATGCACCTGAGCTCAATTTCGAGTCTCATACCAAAGGGTCTGAATACTTATGTAAATAAGGTATTTCTGATTGTTATTTGTAATACATTTGCAAATAAAAAAGGGTTTTTGCTTTGTCATTATGGGGTATTTTGTGTAGATTGCTGAAGAAAACAATTGATTTAATCCAGTCCATGGGTCTGAATACTTTCCGAAGGTAGAGAACATTGAACAGAACAAGGCTAACGTCAATAACTACATTTAGACAAAGATGCAGATAGAACTGTATAGTCCCAAGCTCTCAATATGCTTATTTGATGCCTGACTTATGTGATACCTGGTTAATGTGATGCCTGGCTAATGTGATGCCTGGCTAATGTGATGCCTGGCTAATGTGATGCCTGGCTAATGTGATGCCTGGCTAATGTGATGCCTGGCTTATGTGATACCTGGCTAATGTGATGCCTGGCTAATGTGATGCCTGGCTTATGTGATACCCGGCTAATGTGATACCCGGCTTATGTGATGCCTGACTTATGTGATGCCTGGCTAATGTGATGCCTGACTTATGTGATGCCTGGCTAATGTGATGTCTGGCTTTTGTGATGTCTGGCTTTTGTGATGCCTGACATATGTGATGCCTGGTTTATGTGATGCATGGCTTATGTGATGCCTGGCTTATGTGATGCCTGACTTATGTGATGCCTGGTTTATGTGATGTCTGGCTTTTGTGATGCCTGACTTATGTGATGCCTGGTTTATGTGATGCATGGCTTATGTGATGCCTGGTTTATGTGATGCATGGCTTTTGTGATGCCTGGCTTATGTGATGCATGGCTTATGTGATGCCTGACTTATGTGATGCCTGGCTAATGTGATGTCTGGCTTTTGTGATGCCTGACTTATGTGATGCCTGGCTTATGTGATGCCTGACTTATGTGATGCCTGGTTTATGTGATGCATGGCTTTTGTGATGCCTGGCTTATGTGATGCCTGACTTATGTGATGCCTGGCTAATGTGATGTCTGGCTTTTGTGATGCCTGACTTATGTGATGCCTGGTTTATGTGATGTATGGCTTACGTGATGCCTGGTTTATGTGATGCATGGCTTATGCCTGGTTTATGTGGTGCCTGGATTATGTGGTGCCTGGTTTATGTGGTGCCTGGTTTATGTGATGCATGGTTTATGTGGTGCCTGGCTTATGTGATGCCTGGTTTATGTGATGCCTGGTTTATGTGGTGCCTGGTTTATGTGATGCCTGGTTTATGTGATGCATGGCTTATGTGATGCCTGGTTTATGTGGTGCCTGGTTTATGTGGTGCCTGGTTTATGTGATGCCTGGTTTATGTGGTGCCTGGTTTATGTGATGCCTGGTTTATGTGGTGCCTGGTTTATGTGATGCCTGGTTTATGTGGTGCCTGGTTTATGTGATGCCTGGTTTATGTGATGCATGGCTTATGCCTGGTTTATGTGGTGCCTTGTTTATGTGATGCATGGCTTATGTGATGCATGGCTTATGCCTGGTTTATGTGATGCCTGGTTTATGTGATGCCTGGTTTATGTGATGCCTGGTTTATGTGATGCATGGCTTATGTGATGCCTGGTTTATGTGATGCCTGGTTTATGTGATGCCTGGTTTATGTGATGCATGGCTTATGTGATGCCTGGTTTATGTGATGCATGGCTTATGTGATGCCTGGTTTATGTGATGCATGGCTTATGCCTGGTTTATGTGGTGCCTTGTTTATGTGATGCATGGCTTATGTGATGCATGGCTTATGCCTGGTTTATGTGATGCCTGGTTTATGTGATGCCTGGTTTATGTTATGCCTGGTTTATGTGATGCCTGGTTTATGTGATGCCTGGTTTATGTGATGCCTGGTTTATGTGATGCCTGGTTTATGTGATGCCTGGTTTATGTGGTGCCTGGTTTATGTGATGCCTGGTTTATGTGATGCCTGGTTTATGTGATGCCTGGTTTATGTGGTGCCTGGTTTATGTGATGCATAGCTTATGTGATGCCTGGTTTATGTGATGCCTGGTTTATGTGATGCCTGGTTTATGTGATGCCTGGTTTATGTGATGCCTGGTTTATGTGATGCCTGGTTTATGTGATGCCTGGTTTATGTGATGCCTGGTTTATGTGATGCCTGGTTTATGTGATGCCTGGTTTATGTGGTGCCTGGTTTATGTGATGCCTGGTTTATGTGATGCTTGGTTTATGTGATGCCTGGTTTATGTGGTGCCTGGTTTATGTGATGCCTGGTTTATGTGGTGCCTGGTTTATGTGATGCATGGCTTATGTGATGCCTGGTTTATGTGATGCCTGGTTTATGTGATGCCTGGTTTATGTGATGCCTGGTTTATGTGGTGCCTGGTTTATGTGATGCCTGGTTTATGTGATGCCTGGCTTATGCCTGGTTTATGTGGTGCCTTGTTTATGTGGTGCCTGGCTTATGCCTGGTTTATGTGGTGCCTTGTTTATGTGGTGCCTGGTTTATGTGGTGCCTGGTTTATGTGATGCCTGGTTTATGTGATGCATGGCTTATGCCTGGTTTATGTGGTGCCTTGTTTATGTGGTGCATGGCTTATGCCTGGTTTATGTGGTGCCTTGTTTATGTGGTGCCTGGTTTATGCCTGGTTTATGTGGTGCCTTGTTTATGTGGTGCATGTCTTATGTGATGCCTGGTTTATGTGGTGCCTGGTTTATGTTATGCCTGGTTTATGTGATGCCTGGTTTATGTGGTGCCTGGTTTATGTGATGCCTGGTTTATGTGATGCATGGTTTATGTGATGCCTGGTTTATGTGATGCATGGTTTATGTGATGCCTGGTTTATGTGATGCCTGGTTTATGTGATGCCTGGTTTATGTGATGCATGGTTTATGTGATGCCTGGTTTATGTGATGCCTGGTTTATGTGATGCCTGGTTTATGTGATGCCTGGTTTATGTGATGCCTGGTTTTTATGTGGATGTGATGCCTGGTTTATGTGATGCCTGGTTTATGTGATGCCTGGTTTATGTGATGCCTGGTTTATGTGATGCCTGGTTTATGTGATGCCTGGTTTATGTGATGCCTGGTTTATGTGATGCCTGGTTTATGTGATGCCTGGTTTTTATGTGATGCCTGGTTTATGTGATGCCTGGTTTATGTGATGCCTGGTTTATGTGATGCCTGGTTTATGTGATGCCTGGTTTTTATGCCTGATGCCTGGTTTATGTGATGCCTGGTTTATGTGATGCCTGGTTTATGTGATGCCTGGTTTATGTGATGCCTGGTTTATGTGATGCCTGGTTTATGTGATGCCTGGTTTATGTGATGCCTGGTTTATGTGATGCCTGGTTTATGTGATGCCTGGTTTATGTGATGCCTGGTTTATGTGATGCCTGGTTTATGTGATGCCTGGTTTATGTGATGCCTGGTTTATGTGATGCCTGGTTTATGTGATGCCTGGTTTATGTGATGCCTGGTTTATTTATGGTTTATGTGATGCCTGGTTTATGTGATGCCTGGTTTATGTGATGCCTGGTTTATGTGATGCCTGGTTTATGTGATGTGATGCCTGGTTTATGTGATGCCTGGTTTTTATGGTGATGCCTGGTTTATGTGATGCCTGGTTTATGTGATGCCTGGTTTATGTGATGCCTGGTTTATGTGATGCCTGGTTTATGTGATGCCTGGTTTATGTGATGCCTGGTTTATGTGATGCCTGGTTTGGTTTGTGTGATGCCTGGTTTATGTGTGCCTGGTTTATGTGATGCCTGGTTTATGTGGTGCCTGATGCCTGGTTTATGTGTGCCTGGTTTATGCCTGGTTTATGTGATGCCTGGTTTATGTGATGCCTGGTTTATGTGATGCCTGGTTTATGTGATGCCTGGTTTATGTGATGCCTGGTTTATGTGATGCCTGGTTTATGTGATGCCTGGTTTATGTGATGCCTGGTTTATGTGGTGCATGGTTTATGTGGTGCCTGGTTTATGTGATGCCTGGTTTATGTGGTGCCTGGTTTATGTGATGCCTGGTTTATGTGATGCCTGGTTTATGTGGTGCCTGGTTTATGTGATGCCTGGTTTATGTGGTGCCTGGTTTATGTGATGCCTGGTTTATGTGATGCCTGGTTTATGTGGTGCCTGGTTTATGTGATGCCTGGTTTATGGTGCCTGGTTTATGTGATGCCTGGTTTATGTGGTGCCTGGTTTATGTGATGCCTGGTTTATGTGGTGCCTGGTTTATGTGGTGCCTGGTTTATGTGGTGCCTGGTTTATGTGATGCCTGGTTTATGTGATGCCTGGTTTATGTGATGCCTGGTTTATGTGATGCCTGGTTTATGTGATGCCTGGTTTATGTGGTGCCTGGTTTATGTGATGCCTGGTTTATGTGATGCATGGTTTATGTGATGCCTGGTTTATGTGATGCCTGGTTTTTGATGCCTGGTTTATGTGATGCCTGGTTTATGTGGTGCCTGGTTTATGTGATGCCTGGTTTATGTGGTGCCTGGTTTATGTGATGCCTGGTTTTTATGCCTGGTTTATGTGATGCCTGGTTTATGTGATGCCTGGTTTATGTGATGCCTGGTTTATGTGATGCCTGGTTTTATGTGATGCCTGGTTTATGTGATGCCTGGTTTATGTGATGCCTGGTTTATGTGATGCCTGGTTTATGTGATGCCTGGTTTATGTGGTGCCTGGTTTATGTGATGCCTGGTTTATGTGATGCCTGGTTTATGTGATGCCTGGTTTATGTGGATGCCTGGTTTATGTGGTGCCTGGTTTATGTGGTGCCTGGATGCCTGGTTTATTGATGCCTGGTTTATGTGGTGCCTGGTTTATGTGATGCCTGGTTTATGTGATGCCTGGTTTATGTGATGCCTGGTTTATGTGATGCCTGGTTTATGTGATGCCTGGTTTATGTGGTGCCTGGTTTATGCCTGGTTTATGTGATGCCTGGTTTATGTGATGCCTGGTTTATGTGATGCCTGGTTTATGTGGTGCCTGGTTTTTATGCCTGGTTTATGTGGTGCCTGGTTTATGTGATGCCTGGTTTATGTGGTGCCTGGTTTATGTGATGCCTGGTGCCTGGTTTATGTGATGCCTGGTTTATGTGATGCCTGGTTTATGTGATGCCTGGTTTATGTGATGCCTGGTTTATGTGGTGCCTGGTTTATGTGGTGCCTGGTTTATGTGATGCCTGGTTTATGTGATGCCTGGTTTATGTGATGCCTGGTTTATGTGATGCCTGGTTTATGTGATGCCTGGTTTATGTGATGCCTGGTTTATGTGATGCCTGGTTTATGTGATGCCTGGTTTATGTGATGCCTGGTTTATGTGATGCCTGGTTTTTGATGCCTGGTTTATGCCTGGTTTATGTGATGCCTGGTTTATGTGGTGCCTGGTTTATGTGATGCCTGGTTTATGTGGTGCCTGGTTTATGTGATGCCTGGTTTATGTGATGCCTGGTTTATGTGATGCCTGGTTTATGTGGTGCCTGGTTTATGTGATGCCTGGTTTATGTGGTGCCTGGTTTATGTGGTGCCTGGTTTATGTGATGCCTGGTTTATGCCTGGTTTATGTGCCTGGTTTATGTGATGCCTGGTTTATGTGATGCCTGGTTTATGATGTTTATGTGGTGCCTGGTTTATGTGATGCCTGGTTTATGTGATGCCTGGTTTATGTGGTGCCTGGTTTATGTGATGCCTGGTTTATGTGATGCCTGGTTTATGTGGTGCCTGGTTTATGTGGTGCCTGGTTTATGTGATGCCTGGTTTATGTGATGCCTGGTTTATGTGATGCCTGGTTTATGTGATGCCTGGTTTATGTGATGCCTGGTTTATGTGGTGCCTGGTTTATGTGATGCCTGGTTTATGTGATGCCTGGTTTATGTGGTGCCTGGTTTATGTGGTGCCTGGTTTATGTGATGCCTGGTTTATGTGGTGCCTGGTTTATGTGATGCCTGGTTTATGTGATGCCTGGTTTATGTGATGCCTGGTTTATGTGGTGCCTGGTTTATGTGATGCCTGGTTTATGTGTGCCTGGTTTATGTATGCCTGGTTTATGTGGTGCCTGGTTTATGTGATGCCTGGTTTATGTGGTGCCTGGTTTATGTGATGCCTGGTTTATGTGATGCCTGGTTTATGTGGTGCCTGGTTTATGTGGTGCCTGGTTTTTGCCTGGTTTATGTGTGCCTGGTTTTGTGTGATGCCTGGTTTATGTGATGCCTGGTTTATGTGATGCCTGTTTATGTGATGCCTGGTTTATGTGATGCCTGGTTTATGTGGTGCCTGGTTTATGTGGTGCCTGGTTTATGTGATGCCTGGTTTATGTGATGCCTGGTTTATGTGATGCCTGGTTTATGTGATGCCTGGTTTATGTGGTGCCTGGTTTATGCCTGGTGATGCCTGGTTTATGTGGTGCCTGGTTTATGTGGTGCCTGGTTTATGTGGTGCCTGGTTTATGTGGTGCCTGGTTTATGTGGTGCATGGTTTATGTGATGCCTGGTTTATGTGGTGCCTGGTTTATGTGATGCCTGGTTTATGTGGTGCCTGGTTTATGTGATGCCTGGTTTATGTGATGCCTGGTTTATGTGATGCCTGGTGGTTTATGTGCCTGGTTTATGTGATGCCTGGTTTATGTGGTGCCTGGTTTATGTGATGCCTGGTTTTTATGCCTGGTGGTGCCTGGTTTATGTGATGCCTGGTTTATGTGATGCCTGGTTTATGTGATGCCTGGTTTATGTGATGCCTGGTGGTTTATGTGATGCCCTGGTTTATGTGTGTCGTGTATGTGATGCCTGTCGTGTATGTGATGCCTGTCGTGTATGTGATGCCTGGTTTATGTGATGCCTGTCGTGTATGTGATGCCTGTCGTGTATGAAGGAACGAGATGTTATTCATCAAGTATATACTCGATGTAGATCTCATTATTACACATCAATTACAATGGCAATGCAAGCGTCTTTCCCATAGAGTTACAGCAATGTCACGTTTAAGAAACTTGGGCACCATAGCAACAAATGAGGTCCAAAACAAGAGTGTTATTTTTAGAATATCCACTCGGGCAGGGACCTATTGCGTGTCAAATAAAAGCACCTGTCTCTATGACAAAGTGCATTGCCATCTCACACCGTAAGTGTGTTTTTCCCCAAACCTACTTCATACAGCTGGACATTGGGAGGCTGGGTGTCCTTTTATTTGCAGTTAATTCTTGCCTCC
Source organism: Oncorhynchus gorbuscha (assembly GCF_021184085.1). Lineage (NCBI taxonomy): Eukaryota > Metazoa > Chordata > Actinopteri > Salmoniformes > Salmonidae > Oncorhynchus > Oncorhynchus gorbuscha. Next base: position 15,634,581 of record NC_060175.1, on the reverse strand, counting down.
TTCACCAGGCCCTCTTCAGCATGAATCTTCATTTTGCTCCTGACACCCTTGAATGTGAATTCTTCATTTCCTGTCCTTTTTATTTATATCTGTCGCCCTGGTGATTTGATCATGCTGAGAATACTAGATTAGCAATTGCCTCGTCCTTGAATCCGCCTCAAGGACATCTGTTCCTGAAATGTTATTGTTTGCTTGGTTCTTAACCCTCTGGTGTCCAGAGGCTCTTTCAACATTTTATGTTCAACACTCTCTTTTCTGATGTACTTTTATTCTCCAAACAAAGATTACATTGAAAGGGATTTGTTCTTCACAGGAGGATTATCTGTAAAAAAATAATAATAATAATAATAAAGACTGTTAAAGGGAACTCTTCCGTTGAAATAATCATTTGATATGTTGTCCTATACAGTGTACTCAATTGGGTTGTGCTGTCATGTGTTAAATCACGTTCTTTAGCCCACAACGGCCAAATCAACTTGAGATGATGATACAGATCATCATGATACAAAGTTGATGATTACACATACAGAGATTATGCAAAGGGGAGGAGCTTCTTCTTCTGAGTGACACCATAAATTCCATTAAAAACACTTTCAAACTGATGATTGCTGTTTCTTCTAGAGTTTGACTGTTGTCAGTTCTACAGTACTGATGAGGTGTACTTTCATGCCACAGACCCTCTGGATCCAGCATAACTAGAATGTAAACACATTCCCTTGCCACAGACCCTCTGGATCCAGCATAACTAGAATGTAAACACATTCCCTTACCACAGACCCTCTGGATCCAGCATAACTAGAATGTAAACACATTCCCTTGCCACAGACCCTCTGGATCCAGCATAACTAGAATGTAAACACATTCCCTTGCCACAGACCCTCTGGATCCAGCATAACTAGAATGTAAACACATTCCCTTGCCACAGACCCTCTGGATCCAGCATAACTAGAATGTAAACACATTCCCTTGCCACAGACCCTCTGGATCCAGCATAACTAGAATGTAAACACATTCCCTTGCCACAGACCCTCTGGATCCAGCATAACTAGAATGTAAACACATTCCCTTGCCACAGACCCTCTGGATCCAGCATAACTAGAATGTAAACACATTCCCTTGCCACAGACCCTCTGGATCCAGCATAACTAGAATGTAAACACATTCCCTTGCCACAGACCCTCTGGATCCAGCATAACTAGAATGTAAACACATTCCCTTGCCACAGACCCTCTGGATCCAGCATAACTAGAATGTAAACACATTCCCTTGCCACAGACCCTCTGGATCCAGCATAACTAGAATGTAAACACATTCCCTTGCCACAGACATATTTGTTTTAACAAATGAATGCCCTCTGTTTCCAATTACCTGTGTTAGAAAACAAGCAATTCCCAATGATAAGATAGCAGCACTGAATCTTATTTAGTATCAGATTTATCAACATCATAAACTATGTTATTCTGTGAGCTCGGTTCACGTTTAGTTATTTTGTACTGCATGACTTATTGTTCACCAAGCTGTGCTTGAGCGTATTAGAGGCATCTTTTTAATGGATTTTACGTTCGTAGCCTCATTGGAAACTTTTCTCATATAGAGTATTTCATCCCCTGAGGTCTGTGGTCTAAGATCAATCGGTGTATTTGTCTTTGTTATTCCTCAAGGTGACTATGTGTTCCAGCCCCCTCCCAAAATAAAAAAAAAGTTATTTTTTTGTTGTTCAGATTCAGATCAATCCCCAGTTTTACGGCTATAAAGGAAAAAGAGTTAGAAAGGGGAAAGAAGTGCTTAGCTTTATTTAATTGAGTCTGATGTGTTGTAGATGTGCTTCCGTGAAAGGTCAGAAGAGAGAGAGAAACACGGTCGTTCTGGCAAAAGACAAGCTTTTGAACATAACCCTCTCTATATCTCTTACTCTCCTTTCTGTATCTCTCTCTCTCTCTTTTCTCCATCTCTCTTTCTTTCTAACTATTTCTTAATCGCTCGACCTCCTTTAATCCCCCTCTTCCTCTCTTTTTCCACTCTATTCTCCTCTCCCTCGCCCCTACCTCCTTCAATTAGCTCTCTCTTTCCCTTTCCCCTCTCCCTGACCCTGCCTCCTTCAATTTCCCCTCTCTTTTCCCCTCATCCCCATCCTCTTCCTCTCTCCCTCCGTCTATCCCTTCTCTGTATCTCTCTATCTCTCCCTCTGTCTATCCCTTCTCTCTCTCTCCCTCAGTCTATCCCTTCTCTGTCTCTCTCTATCTCTCCCTCTGTCTATCCCTTCTCTCTCTCTCCCTCTGTCTATCCCTTCTCTCTCTCTCCCTCTGTCTATCCCTTCTCTGTCTCTCCCTCTGTCTATCCCTTCTCTGTCTCTCCCTCCATCTATCCCTTCTCTCTCTCTCCCTCTGTCTATCCCTTCTCTCTCTCTCCCTCTGTCTATCCCTTCTCTGTCTCTCCCTCCATCTATCCCTTCTCTCTCTCTCCCTCTGTCTATCCCTTCTCTCTCTCTCCCTCTGTCTATCCCTTCTCTCTCTCTCCCTCTGTCTATCCCTTCTCTGTCTCTCTTTATCTCTCCCTCTGTCTATCCCTTCTCTCTCTCTCCCTCTGTCTACCCCTTCTCTCTCTCCCTCCGTCTATCCCTTCTCTGTCTCTCCCTCTGTCTATCCCTTCTCTGTCTCTCCCTCATCTATCCCTTCTCTGTCTCTCTCTCTATCTCTCCCTCTGTCTATCCCTTATCTCTCTCTCCCTCTGTCTAGCCCTTCTCTGTCTCTCCCTCCATCTATCCCTTCTCTCTCTCTCCCTCTGTCTATCCCTTCTCTGTCTCTCCCTCCATCTATCCCTTCTCTGTCTCTCCCTCCGTCTATCTCTTCTCTGTCTCTCCCTCCATCTATCCCTTCTCTCTCTCTCCCTCTGTCTATCTCCTCTGTCTATCCCTCATTCTCTCTCTCCCTCTGTCTATCCCTTCTCTGTCTCTCCCTCCATCTATCCCTTCTCTGTCTCTCCCTCTGTCTATCCCTTCTCTCTCTCTCCCTCTGTCTATCCCCCTTCTCTCTCTCTCCCTCTGTCTATCCCTTCTCTGTCTCTCTTTATCTCTCCCTCTGTCTATCCCTTCTCTCTCTCTCCCTCTGTCTACCCCTTCTCTCTCTCTCCCTCCGTCTATCCCTTCTCTGTCTCTCCCTCTGTCTATCCCTTCTCTGTCTCTCCCTCATCTATCCCTTCTCTGTCTCTCTCTCTATCTCTCCCTCTGTCTATCCCTTATCTCTCTCTCCCTCTGTCTAGCCCTTCTCTGTCTCTCCTCCATCTATCCTTCTCTCTCTCTCTCCTCTGTCTATCCCTTCTCTGTCTCTCCCTCTGTCTATCCCTTCTCTGTCTCCCTCCCTCTCTGTCTCTCCCTCCGTCTATCTCTTCTCTGTCTCTCCCTCTCTCTCCCTCTATCTATCCCTTCTCTCTCTCTCCCTCTCTCTGTCTGTCTCTCCCTCTGTCTATCCCTCATTCTCTGTCTCTCCCTCTGTCTATCCCTTCTCTGTCTCTCCCTCCATCTATCCCTTCTCTGTCTCTCCCTCTGTCTATCCCTCCTTCTCTGTCTCTCCCTCTGTCTATCCCTTCTCTGTCTCTCTCTATCTCTCCCTCCGCCTATCCCTTCTCTCCCTCGCCCTCTCTCAGTCTATCCTTTCTCTGTCTCTCCCTCCGTCTATCCCTTCTCTGTCTCTCCCTTCATCTATCCCTTCTCTGTCTCTCCCTCAGTCTATCCCTTCTCTGTCTCTCCCTATCTCTTCCTCCGTCTATCTCTTCTCTCTCTCTCTCTCCATAACTCTCCCTGCGTCTATCTCTTCTCTGTCTCTCCCTTCGTCTATCCCTTCTCTGTCTCTCCCTCTGTCTATCCCTTCTCTGTCTCTCCCTATCTCTTCCTCCGTCTATCTCTTCTCTCTCTCTCTCTCCATAACTCTCCCTCCGTCTATCCCTTCTCTCTCTCTGTCTGTCTCTCCCTCTCTGTCTCTCCCTTCTCTGTCTATCCCTTCTCTGTCTCTCCCTCCAACTATCCCTTCTCTGTCTCTCCCTCTGTCTGTCTCTCCCTCCGTCTATCTCTTCTCTGTCTCTCCCTCTCTCTCCCTCTATCTATCCCTTCTCTCTCTCCCTCTGTCTGTCTGTCTCTCCCTCTGTCTATCCCTTCTCTGTCTCTCCCTCTGTCTGTCTGTCTCTCCCTCCGTCTATCCCTTCTCTGTCTCTCTCTCCGTCTATCTCTTCTCTGTCTCTCCCTCTCTCTCCCTCTATCTATCCCTCTGTCTGTCTCTCCATCTGTCTATCTCTTCTCTGTCTATCCCTCTCGTCTCTCCCCCTCTGTCTGTCTCTCCCTCCGTCTATCCCTTCTCTCTCTCCCTCTCTCTATCCCTCTCTGTCTCCCTCCCTTCTCTGTCTCTCCCTTTGTCTATCTTCTGTCTCTCCCTTTGTCTATCCCTCTGTCTCTCCCTGTCTGTCTATCCGTCTTCCCTCTGTCTCTCCCTCCGTCTATCCCTTCTCTGTCTCTCCCTCCGTCTATCCCTTCTCTGTCTCTCCCTCCGTCTATCCCTTCTCTGTCTCTCCCTCCGTCTATCCCTTCTCTGTCTCTCCCTTTGTCTATCCCTTCTCTGTCTCTCCCTCTGTCTGTCTCTCCCTCCGTCTATCCCTTCTCTGTCTCTCCCTCTGTCTGTCTCTCCCTTTGTCTATCCCTTCTCTGTCTCTCCCTCTGTCTGTCTCTTCTCTGTCTCTCCCTCCGCCTATCCCTTCTCTGTCTCTCCCTCCGTCTATCCCTTTTCTGTCTCTCCCTCCGTCTACCCCTTCTCTCTCTCTCCCTCTCTCTATCCCCTCTGTCTCTCCCTCTGTCTCTCCCTCTGTCTGTCTCTCCCTCCGTCTACCCCTTCTCTCTCTCTCCCTCTCTCTATCCCCTCTGTCTCTCCCTCTGTCTCTCCCTCTGTCTGTCTCTCCCTCCGTCTATCTCTTCTCTGTCTCTCCCTCCGTCTATCCCTTCTCTGTCTCTCCCTCCGTCTATCCCTTCTCTCTCTCCCTCTCTCTATCCCCTCTGTAGTCCTCCGTCTATCTCTTCTCTGTCTCTCCCTCCGTCTATCCCTTCTGTCTCTCCCTTTGTCTATCCCTTCTCTGTCTCTCCCTCTGTCTGTCTCTCCCTCCGTCTATCCCTTCTCTGTCTCTCCCTCCGTCTATCTCTTCTCTGTCTCTCCCTCCGCCTATCCCTTCTCTGTCTCTCCCTCCGTCTATCCCTTTTCTGTCTCTCCCTCCGTCTACCCCTTCTCTCTCTCCCTCTCTCTATCCCCTCTGTCTCTCCCTCTGTCTCTCCCTCTGTCTGTCTCTCCCTCCATCTACCCCTTCTCTCTCTCTCCCTCTCTCTATCCCCTCTGTCTCTCCCTCTCTGTCTCTCCCTCCGTCTATCCCTTCTCTGTCTCTCCCTCTGTCTATCCCTTCTCTGTCTCTCCCTCCGTCTATCCCTTCTCTCTCTCCCTCTCTCTATCCCTTTTCTGTCTCTCCCTCCGTCTACCCCTTCTCTCTCTCCCTCTCTCTATCCCCTCTGTCTCTCCCTTCGTCTATCCCTTCTCTCTCCCTCTCTCTATCCCTTCTCTCTCTCTCCCTCCGTCTATCCCTTCTCTGTCTCTCCCTCCGTCTATCCCTTCTCTCTCTCTCCCTCTCTCTATCCCTTCTCTCTCTCTCCCTCCGTCTATCCCTTCTCTGTCTCTCCCTCCGTCTATCCCTTCTCTGTCTCTCCCTTCGTCTATCCCTTCTCTGTCTCTCCCTTCGTCTATCCCTTCTCTGTCTCTCCCTCCGTCTATCTCTTCTCTGTCTCTCCCGTCGTCTATCTCTTCTCTGTCTCTCCCTCCGTCTATCCCTCTCTGTCTCTTCCTATCTCTCTCTCCCTCCGTCTATCCCTCTCTGTCTCTTCCTATCTCTCTCTCCCTCCGTCTATCCCTCTCTGTCTCTTCCTATCTCTCTCTCCCTCCGTCTATCCCTTCTCTGTCTCTCCCTCCGTCTATCCCTTCTCTGTCTCTCCCTCTGTCTATCCCTTCTCTGTCTCTCCTTCCGTCTATCCCTTCTCTGTCTATCCCTCTGTCTATCCCTTCTCTGTCTCTCCATCCGTCTATCTCTTCTCTGTCTCCTCCGTGTGTCCCTCTCTGTCTCTTCCTGTCTCTCTCTCCTTCCGTCTATCTCTTCTCTGTCTCTCCATCTCTCTCCCTCCGTCTATCCCTTCTCTGTCTCTTCCTCCGTCTATCTCTTCTCTGTCTCTCCCTATATCTATCCCTTCTCTGTCTCTCCCTCTCTCTCCCTCTGTCTATCCCTTCTCTGTCTCTTCCTCCGTCTATCTCCTCTCTGTCTCTTCCTGTCTCTCCCTATATCTATCTCTTCTCTGTCTCTCCATCTCTCTCCCTCTGTCTATCCCTTCTCTGTCTCTCCCTCTGTCTATCCCTTCTCTGTCTCTCCCTCTGTCTATCCCTTCTCTGTCTCTCCCTCCGTCTATCCCTTCTCTGTCTTTCTCTCCATCTTCTTTGTGGGGGAGATGGGGGAGATTGTGGGGGTAATCACTCAGTTGGTGTCGGCAAGGGTTCAGGAGTTATTGTCTCCTATAATTAACTGGTTATCAAACAAGAAGATTTCATTAAGGTACAATTACTGGCTAATTCTTGTGGGACACCCCCCCGTGTCAGGATTACGACCGTGGCATATGCTCCCTTGAAGCTTTGTTATTTCTAATTCATCCCGACCTGCAGCCTCTGACGGCTTCAATCGCTAATGAATCCACTCACTTTGGAATAATTAGAGAATCCTTAGGCATGGTAATTTATTTAAAAGTATCCGTCGTCGGACTAATCATTAGCTGTGTTAAATGAATTTTAAATGAAAGCTGCTGGGAGTACTTAGGGGTTCGTTAAATAGGCAGCGCCGGCTCTATCATTATTTAAGGGCTGAGGAGCTAAGGTTGCAACTTCCAACCCAGAAATATCATCACAGTCTGTTCAATTTTTTTGTTCTAGGATTAAGATATATGTCCAGATGTTTTTGTATATATTAACAGATTTCGATATGAATATTTGTAATGTGGAAACAAATGATGGCACATCACCATATATGGTCACTCCTCTCCTCCTCCCTCCGCTCTATTTTGACGTTCATGTCATTAGAGGGAGAGAATAGAATAATGCAGATATATGATTGAGATGGGAGGATAAACATCAGCCTATCAGCAAAAGCCTCTTTTTACTCCCCCTATAGAAGGCTGCAGTGCAAGTGTGCGTGTGCGTGTGTGTGTGTGCCTTATCCACCGTGTGTGTCTGTGTCTTTCAGATGTGAGCACATCCATGTGTTCGTTGCTAGCTTGTCTGTGTGCATTTGCAACGTATGAATGCCTAATGGTAATTCTGACCCATCTCTATCAGAGAACGACCTGTCTCTAAGAACTCTATGAAGAGAACTTTAATTATCCTCTCTCTGCTCATGCAGTCTATTTTGTAGAAGGACTCCCTAGAGAATCCAAGAGCGGGAATGTGCATGGAAGAAAGCCAACTTATTCCCTACACGGTGCACTACTGTACTTAAAAGTAATGCACTATTTAGTAAATAGGGTGTTGTTTGGGACGTAGGCAAGGGATTTTACATCCATTTAAGGATGGACTCTTGTTTTCTTACCATCAAAAAGGAACGGGGGCCTCAGTCTCAGCCTCGGCAAATGCTGGCAACCCCACATGACTGACACAGTATTATATTAACCTGAATTCCCCTTCTGAACGTGTATCATTTGAGGTTTGTTCGGCGGATGTCCATTGCCTAATGCTGTTTGGAATTTTTGTCTCGTCTAGATGCTTTGATGGGACATCAACTCTAATTTAGCGATGTGTTGCTTCAATGGAGGCAAAAACGGTGTAGCAAAATGCAGTGACAAATGGTGTTTTCTACCTTTATTTCATCATACCCCTATCTCTCTCTAAACGCCACGTCTCCCCCTGTTATCCCTCTCCTCCTCCCTCTCTTCCTCAACTGCACATCCTCTTCAGACATATTCCATCACTGTGGGAAAAACAACACAAAACTGAATGGGATGTTTCTTTTTCCAGTGGTTCACATGGTATTGATACCATATGCATCATTGAGTCAAATATTGTTTCTTCTAGGTTGGGAAGGAATAGGGACCAGAGTTGAATTCAGTGTGGTGAAAAATTCAGAATGTTGCAGACAAAATCCTCAATTCAACCTGACAGACAAATCTGTTCTGTTCTATCTGAAAGTTCTGTAACACCCTCCTGAACAGGACCCCAGGGTGTTTAGCCCTGCACTTAAAGTGTCTGCTAAATGATACAAATGTATGTAAAATGCCTAGCCATTAAAAAGAGCATTTCTAAATGATAAAAATGTATGTAAAATGCCTAGCCTAGCCATTAAAAAGAGCATTTCTAAATTATAAAAATGTATGTAAAATGCCTAGCCTCAAAAAGAGCATTTTCTAAATGATGAAATTGTATGTAAAAAAAAACAGACCACTGCGTTGTTTCTGTTTGTCTCTTGCAGGGCAACAACAAGAAAACAGAGTGATTTTAGTCTAACCACATTTAAAAAAATACTACCTTTTACTATACAATACTACTGTGCTTACTATAGAATTCTATAGTAAACTGTAGTATACTGCAGAATACTACACTACACACTGTAGTATCCCTTAATCATGTGTAGTACTTACTATAAAATGGTGTAGTATTCTTTAGAATAGTATAGTGCTTCTTCACCTGCATTGCTTGCTGTTTGGGGTTTTAGGCTGGGTTTCTGTACAGCACTTTGAGATATCAGCTGATGTATGAAGGGCTATATAAATACATTTGATTTGATTTTGATATAGTAAATGCTACAGTATTATCTGGGGAAAAATACAACTGTAGTAACAACTGTCGTAAACACTACAATAATGTCCACAAAAACACTTAACTATAGTAAATACTAGAGCATATCATTTACATATAAACTTTCCATCCCCCCTCCACCATATCCCAATTTGTGACACCTATAAGTTAGAAACCTATATGCCAAATATAGACCATATATTGTGTTCCCTACAGGTTGTAAAAAAGTGTAGAAGCTCTGAACTATCTGTTCAGACTGCAGTCTTGCTCATCTACAGGTTATGGAAAATTCGCTCTTTTCGCGTTTCTCCAGTAGGTTTCCTGAAAGAGAAAACCTCAGTGATAAAGATAATAAACCAAAGACACTATAGTAAATACTACATTCATCTGCAAAAACACTATAGTAAATACTACATTCATCTGCAAAAACACTATAGTAAATACTACATTCATCTGCAAAAACACTATAGTAAATACTACATTCATCTGCAAAAACACTATAGTAAATACTACATTCATCTGCAAAAACACTATAGTAAATACTACATTCATCTGCAAAAACACTATAGTAAATACTACATTCATCTGCAAAAACACTATAGTAAATACTACATTCATCTGCAAAAACACTATAGTAAATACTACATTCATCTGCAAAGACACTATAGTAAATACTACATTCATCTGCAAAAACACTATAGTAAATAAACATCTGCAAAAACACTATAGTAAATACTAATTCATCTGCAAAGCAAAAACACTATAGTAAATACTACATTCATCTGCAAAAACACTATAGTAAATAAATTCACTAGTAAATACTACATTCATCTGCAAAAACATTAAATGCAAAAACACTACTACATTCTGCAAAAACACTATAGTAAATACTACATTCATCTGCAAAAACACTATAGTAAATACTACATTCATCTGCAAAGACACTATAGTAAATACTACATTCATCTGCAAAAACACTATAGTAAATACTACATTCATCTGCAAAAACAGTAATTACTTAAGTGATAATGCCCAAGAAGCCAGTTTACATTTTTTAAATGTATTTTTATTTCACCTTTATTTAACCAGGTAGGCCAGTTGAGAACACCTTTATTTAACCAGGTAGGCCAGTTGAGAACACCTTTATTTAACCAGGTAGGCCAGTTGAGAACACCTTTATTTAACCAGGTAGGCCAGTTGAGAACACCTTTATTTAACCAGGTAGGCCAGTTGAGAACAAATTCTCATTTACAACTGCAACCTGGCCAAGATAGAGCAAAACAGTGCAACCAAAACAACAATACAGAGATACACATAGAATAAAAAAACGTACAGTCAATAACACAATAGAAAAATCTATGTACAGTGTGTGCAAATGTGTATGGAGTGTATGGAGGATATATTGGCACGGGTGTTGTTAGGCCGAGAAGAAGCCGAGGGATGGCAAACCATGCCAATATATCCTCCAAACACTGTCTTTAAGGGCATTATCACTTTTGTAGAGCCGGTTACCAACCTATTCAAATAATGATTGACAAATTTGAATTAAAAACGTTATTTTGATTAATATATTCATAACATTTCTAGGGTTGCTACCCAAGCCGGCTGGTCATTTGTTCTATCGGTTCAGTTGCTAGAGACGCGACCCAGTTGTTCAGACTTTTTGTTCTGTATCTATGGATGCGACCCAGTCGTTCGTTCTAAATGTTCCATTGCCATACTGACTGGCAACGTTCGTATCCCTTGCTTGGTAGCTAGCCAATACAAATCGCTGTTGAAAACTAAATGTTAGGCTAAAAGAAATGTTAGATCATTTCCAGATGTTTTTCATAGTGGAGATCAAGTTTATAAAGTACCTGGCTGGGCTGATGAGACAGTGGATTGCGCAGTCAAATGGAACAGAATAAATAGGCATTTTAACATCATAGATTTAGCCAGTGGTAACTTGTGGTATAGACACTGGCTGGAATGCGGTTTTAACCAATCAGCATTTAGGATTAGACCCACCCGTTGTATAATATAGTATATACTACAGTTTTATTTTACTACAGTATTTATACTATAGTTAACTGTAAATACTACAGTATATTACAGTAAATACTAGAGTGAGTACTTTGGGAAAGGCCGCAAAAACACTACAGTGAATACTATAGTATTTATATCATAGTATATACTGGAGTATTTGTTCATGTGTGTCTGCTAAATGACCAAAATGTCATTTAAAATGCTTAGCCTAGCTTAGCGCCTTGTCACTTACCACTGCTTTCTTGCTGTTTGTCTCTCTCTCGCAGGGCTACAAGAGGAAAACAGAGGCGGCGAAGAAAGAGTACCTGAAAGCCCTGGCCACGTACCGAGCCACTCTGGTTACCAAGGTAATGGCGGGGGGGGGGTCACGTCTCTGATAAACATGGTTCAGTGGTGATATAAGGGATAATAAATTAGATGGAGAGTTCTTCTCTCCTCCTGGGGTAGGGGCTGCTGGAGAAGGTTTATGTGTGTTTGCTTTGAAGAGAACGGTGAAAATTAGGGCCCAAACACACACACATGCACACAAACATAGACACACACACACAGACATGCTCACACACACAGAAACACACACGCACGCAGACACACACACCTTTATTCGTCTGTGTTATTTGCAACACGTCAAGAGGACGGGATGGACGAAAGGTGTGTGGGGGGGGGGACTGTGTGTGTGTGTGTGTGTTCGTGTGTGTCTATGTGTGTGTCGGTGTGTGTGTCTCTGTGTGTCTGTGTGTGTGTCGGTGTGTGTGTCTGTGTGTCTGTCTGTGTGTGTGTATATATCTTTCTGTGTGTGTGTGTGTGTGTGTGTGTGTGTGTGTGTGTGTGTGTGTGTGTGTGTGTGTGTGTGTGTGTGTGTGTGTGTGTGTGTGTGTGTGTGTGTGTGTGTGTGTGTGTGTGTGTGTTTGTCTGTGTGTGTGTGTTTGTCTGTCTGTGTGTGTCTGTGTGTGTGCATGAGAGAGGGTGTATATGCCTATGTGCGTTCTTACGTATGCATGTTCATGTGTGTGTGTGTGTCTGTGTGTGTCTGTGTGTGTGTGGAGGCATGAGTGAGCATTGCTTAGTATGGTGGCTCCTGGTTCTGCCACCTGAGGAACTGCCTGAGGAACTGCCTGAGGAACTGACTGAGGAACTGCCTGAGGAACTGACTGAGGAACTGCCTGAGGCTGCCTGAGGAACTGACTGAGGAACTGACTGAGGAACTGCCTGAAGAACTGATTGAAGAACTGCCTGAGGCTGCCTGAGGAACTGACTGAGGAACTGACTGAGGAACTGACTGAGGAACTGTTTGAAGAACTGACTGAGGAACTGCCTGAGGAACTGTCTGAGGCTGCCTGAGGTACTGCCTGAGTAACTGTCTGAGGAACTGCCTGAGGAACTGACTGTGAAACGGCCTGAGGAACTGACTGAGGAACTGCCTGAGTAACTGCCTGAGGAACTGCCTGAAGAACTGCCTGAGGAACTGCCTGAGGAACTGCCTGAGAAACTGCCTGAGGAACTGACTGAGGAACTGACTGAGGAACTGACTGAGGATGCCTGAGTAACTGCCTGAGGAACTGCCTGAAGAACTGCCTGAGGAACTGCCTGAGGAACTGCCTGAGACTGCCTGAGGCTGCCTGAGGAACTGCCTGAGGAACTGCCTGAGGATCTGCCTGAGGAACTGACTGAGGATCTGTCTGGGGCTGCCTGAGGGACTGCCTGAGGAACTGCCTGAGGAACTGCCTGAGGAACTGCCTGAGGATCTGCCTGAGGAACTGCCTGAGAAACTGCCTGAGTAACTGCCTGAGGAACTGACTGAGGATCTGTCTGGGGCTGCCTGAGGAACTGCCTGAGGAACTGCCTGAGGAACTGCCTGAGGAACTGCCTGAGGAACTGCCTGAGGAACTGCTTGAGTAACTGCCTGCGGAACTGCCTGAGCAACTGCCTGAGTAACTGCCTGAGGAACTGCCTGAGTAACTGCCTGAGTAACTGCCTGAGGAACTGCCTGAGTAACTGCCTGAGGAACTGCCTGGGGCTGCCTGACGAACTGCCTGAGTAACTGCCTGCGGAACTGCCTGAGCAACTGCCTGAGTAACTGCCTGAGGAACTGCCTGAGTAACTGCCTGAGTAACTGCCTGAGGAACTGCCTGAGTAACTGCCTGAGGAACTGCCTGGGGCTGCCTGACGAACTGCCTGAGTAAGTGCCTGAGGAACTGACTGAGGAACTGCCTGAGGAACTGACTGAGGAACTGCCTGAGGAACTGCCTGAAAAACTGACTGAGGAACTGCCTGAGGAACTGCCTGAGGAACTGCCTGAGGAACTACTGTATTCAATACTGTATTCAACTTATCATATATACTTTGATATTTAGACTTTAGACAAGATAATCAATTCATGTCTGTTGTTTCTCAACTATGAGTCTTAAAGTACAAATTCAGAACCAGATTGGATACATAATATACAGTAGGATTGCATCATAATACATCCTACTAACATTTTTTGTGTGCCAGTCTTAGTGCCAAGCAACCTATGTCTTCCATTTCCATGTCTTCACTCCATTGTTTTCGCTTCACATAAACCCAAATTGCATTACCATGTTAAACAGCCTCCCACCGGTCCCCATGGCCTCACACTTCCTCCAAGGCTTACAAGCCCAAAACAAATGCCTTGATTAAGGCATGAACAGTTTATTCATCAACCTCTCTCTTTACCAGTTGCAAGTTTTTCCCCTTTAATAAAGCTCATTCTCACCACTCATTTGCGTAATTAAATATTGCTTTCTGACACATCTCGTATTCAAGGGCTTGATTGATGCGTGTGCAGATTGGCAGGCCTTTAAAAGAAATTAAAACAGGCAGAAAAAAACAGCAAATCTCCCATTCATTCACCACCACTCACAACAAGACACATCGTACATGTAGCCATTCAAAAGGATTCCTCTTTAAATAGTGTGTTTAAATTGCTGAAGAGAAGTGGGAATCAAGGACAGAGGAATTGAAGGTAATTAGAAATCGTCAGAGTGACATTTTTGGACGAGTCACGTGCCCGGTGTGTTCGGCGTGCACCTGTTACCATTTTGTTTGTGACGCACACTGATGATCTATGTTGGGGGGAAAAGAACACACACAAATAGAGCTTGATGACTACAGTACATGTCTCATTTAAAAGTACCAAGTTAACGAGGTTCATTCATTCAGAAAGTCAAAATGGAGGTTAGTGCTTTTCAACCCACCAAGGGACACATAATGGGATGGTTCACCCAAATGATACATTATTGGTTTCCTTACCTTGTTACTACTGCCTGTCCCTTTAAAGTTTCACATTTCTAAATCTCCACAAATAATATTCATAGAATAGGCTTAGTAGTATAGTATAGTATAAAATAGTACTGCTTTCAGTTGTGGTTGTTCAGTGCTTGGAAGGGAGCACACACACACTTCACTCCCACCCATCTCTCACCATTCTTTACCATTTCATATTCCACTTGACCTGCAAATGTCCCTTGTCTTTAGTCTTCTATCCATCTTTTCATTGATTATTTCTCTGTCTCTGTTCAATAGACAGTATGTACGCCATTACCAAATAGGATACATAGCTCACGTCAACAACTGTGACAGATAATGAGAGGGCCTGAACATACTTCATACCGCAGCAAAGTATACATATACGCTTGCTATTTCAAATCTATGAAATGAAGCAGCTCAGGGGATGTGACTTCCATGCTGAAATGAACTCAACATCATGATTTTCACATAGAGGGACCTGAGTGGATGATGTAGTCATATGTCCTACTAATTTAGTGTATTAGTTGTGTAATGTATTGGGTAATATATTTACATTGACATACCTGTATCTCACCAATATAAATGAGCTGTGTAATATATTGGGTAATACCTATTTTAACTGTCCTTTTTGTCCCTCTTGTCTTCCCCTCTGTCCTCAGAACTACAATGACCCTGTGGAGACGAAAAGTATCCAGACGAACCAGCCTTCTTCCCACATGATGCCCCCCAATCCACCCCTGTACAGCGTGCCACCCCAGCCCTCCTCCCCCTACAGTCTGGGGCCGGGGGGCTTCCCCCTGTCGGACATGCAGGGCTACGCGGGGGCTACGCGTCACGCACTCTCCCGGACCCTCAGCCAGTCTCAGATGCTGCCCAGCATTAGTGCCTCTCCCCCTTCCTCCTTCCAGATCAGCCCGCCCTTGCACCAACAGCTCTCCATGCACCAGAACTCCCTCCTCAACCAGCCAATCCGCATGCAGCACGGCCAGTCCCAGCCAATCATCTCCCACCAGATGGGACTCCAGGCATCCCTTCACTCACCTCCTCCTGGCCAGCAGGTTAGTGTGACTCTGCATATATCATATCTTATCACCAAATTATATGAAGGAATACTGGACATGCTCACTTTTCAGTAGGCTAGTGTGGAGAGTATGGACCATAGAGATCCAATTAAATTACTCATTCCTAATTCCAAACCATTTATAACCGTTTGGTTCTCTGTAACCTTAGCAACTAGTTTGGATCAGCAATCCATTACCAATTCCATTATTAGTCTAAACAGTATGACTGGTCCAGAATCAGAATTAGGTGGGGCGATACATTTACATTTACATTTACATTTAAGTCATTTAGCAGACGCTCTTATCCAGAGCGACTTACAAATTGGTGCATTCACCTTATGACATCCAGTGGAACAGTCACTTTACAACAGTGCATCTAAATCTTAAAGGGGGGGGTGAGAGGGAATACTTATCCTATCCTAGGTATTCCTTAAAGAGGTGGGGTTTCAGGTGTCTCCGGAAGGTGGTGATTGACTCCGCTGTCCTGGCGTCGTGAGGGAGTTTGTTCCACCATTGGGGGGCCAGAGCAGCGAACAGTTTTGACTGGGCTGAGCGGGAGCTGTACTTCCTCAGTGGTAGGGAGGCAAGCAGGCCAGAGGTGGATGAACGCAGTGCCCTTGTTTGGGTGTAGGGCCTGATCAGAGCCTGGAGGTACTGAGGTGCCGTTCCCCTCACAGCTCCGTAGGCAAGCACCATGGTCTTGTAGCGGATGCGAGCTTCAACTGGAAGCCAGTGGAGAGAACGGAGGAGCGGGGTGACGTGAGAGAACTTGGGAAGGTTGAACACCAGATGGGCTGCGGCGTTCTGGATGAGTTGAAGGGGTTTAATGGCACAGGCAGGGAGCCCAGCCAACAGCGAGTTGCAGTAGTCCAGACGGGAGATGACAAGTGCCTGGATTAGGACCGCCGCTAATGCAAACGGGCCACCGCCTTGATGTTGGTTGAGAACGACAGGGTGTTGTCCAGGATCACACCAAGGTTCTTAGCGCTCTGGGAGGAGGACACAATGGAGTTGTTAACCGTGATGGCGAGATCATGGAACGGGCAGTCCTTCCCCGGGAGGAAGAGCAGCTCCGTCTTGCCGAGGTTCAGCTTGAGGTGGTGATCCGTCATCCACACTGATATGTCTGCCAGACATGCAGAGATGCGATTCGCCACCTGGTCATCAGAAGGGGGGAAAGGAGAAGATTAGTTGTGTGTCGTCTGCATAGCAATGATAGGAGAGACCATGTGAGGTTATGACAGAGCCAAGTGACTTGGTGTATAGCGAGAATAGGAGAGGGCCTAGAACAGAGCCCTGGGGGACACCAGTGGTGAGAGCGCGTGGTGAGGAGACAGATTCTCGCCACGCCACCTGGTAGGAGCGACCTGTCAGGTAGGACGCAATCCAAGCGTGGGCCGCGCCGGAGATGCCCAACTTGGAGAGGGTGGAGAGGAGGATCTGATGGTTCACAGTATCGACGGCAGCCGATAGATCTAGAAGGATGAGAGCAGAGGAGAGAGAGTTAGCTTTAGCAGTGCGGAGCGCCTCCGTGATACAGAGGAGAGCAGTCTCAGTTGAATGACTAGTCTTGAAACCTGACTGATTTGGATCAAGAAGGTCATTCAGAGAGAGATAGCGGGAGAGCTGGCCAAGGACGGCACGTTCAAGAGTTTTGGAGAGAAAAGAAAGAAGGGATACTGGTCTGTAATTGTTGACATCGGAGGGATCGAGTGTAGGTTTTTTCAGAAGGGGTGCAACTCTCGCTCTCTTGAAGACGGAAGGGACGTAGCCAGCGGTCAGGGATGAGTTGATGAGCGAGGTGAGGTAAGGGAGAAGGTCTCCGGAAATGGTCTGGAGAAGAGGGGAGGGGATAGGGTCAAGCGGGCAGGTTGTTGGGCGGCCGGCCGTCACAAGACGCGAGATTTCATCTGGAGAGAGAGGGGAGAAAGAGGTCAGAGCACAGGGTAGGGCAGTGTGAGCAGAACCAGCGGTGTCGTTTGACTTAGCAAACGAGGATCGGATGTCGTCGACCTTCTTTTCAAAATGGTTGACGAAGTCGTCTGCAGAGAGGGAGGAGGGGGGGAGGATTCAGGAGGGAGGAGAAGGTGGCAAAGAGCTTCCTAGGGTTAGAGGCAGATGCTTGGAATTTAGCGTGGTAGAAAGTGGCTTTAGCAGCAGAGACAGAGGAGGAAAATGTAGAGAGGAGGGAGTGAAAGGATGCCAGGTCCTCAGGGAGGCGAGTTTTCCTCCATTTCCGCTCGGCTGCCCGGAGCCCTGTTCTGTGAGCTCGCAATGAGTCATCGAGCCACGGAGCGGGAGGGGAGGACCGAGCCGGCCTGGAGGATAGGGGACATAGAGAGTCAAAGGATGGAGAGGAGGGTTGAGGAGGCAGAATCAGGAGATAGGTTGGAGAAGGTTTGAGCGGAGGGAAGAGATGATAGGATGGAAGAGGAGAGAGTAGCGGGGGAGAGAGAGCGAAGGTTGGGACGGCGCGATACCATCCGAGTAGGGGCAGTGTGGGAGGTGTTGGATGAGAGCGAGAGGGAAAAGGATACAAGGTAGTGGTCGGAGACTTGGAGGGGAGTTGCAATGAGGTTAGTGGAAGAACAGCATCTAGTAAAGATGAGGTCGAGCATATTGCCTGCCTTGTGAGTAGGGGGGGAAGATGAGAGGGTGAGGTCAAAAGAGGAGAGGAGTGGAAGGAAGGAGGCAGAGAGGAATGAGTCGAAGGTAGACGTGGGGAGGTTAAAGTCGCCCAGAACTGTGAGAGGTGAGCCGTCCTCAGGAAAGGAGCTTATCAAGGCATCAAGCTCATTGATGAACTCTCCGAGGGAACCTGGAGGGCGATAAATGATAAGGATGTTAAGCTTGAAAGGGCTGGTAACTGTGACAGCATGGAATTCAAAGGAGGCGATAGACAGATGGGTAAGGGGAGAAAGAGAGAATGACCACTTGGGAGAGATGAGGATCCCGGTGCCACCACCCCGCTGACCAGAAGCTCTCGGGGTGTGCGAGAACACGTGGGCGGACGAAGAGAGAGCAGTAGGAGTTGTCTGTGGTGATCCATGTTTCCGTTAGTGCCAAGAAATCGAGGGACTGGAGGGAGGCATAGGCTGAGATGAACTCTGCCTTGTTGACCGCAGATCGGCAGTTCCAGAGGCTACCGGAGACCTGGAACTCCACGTGGGTCGTGCGCGCTGGGACCACCAGATTAGGGTGGCCGCGGCCACGCGGTGTGGAGCGTTTGTATGGTCTGTGCAGAGAGGAGAGAACAGGGATAAACAGACACATAGTTGACAGGCTACAGAAGAGGCTACGCTAATGCAAAGGAGATTGGAATGACAAGTGGACTACACGTCTCGAATGTTCAGAAAGTTAAGCTACGTAGCAAGAATCTTATTGACTAAAATGATTAAAAATGATACAGTACTGCTGAAGTAGGCTAGCTGGCAGTGGGTGCGTTGTTGACACTACACTAATCAAGTCGTTCCGTTGAGTGTAATAGTTTCTGCAGTGCTGCTATTCGGGGGCTAGCTGGCTAGCTAGCAGTGTTGTTTACGTTACGTTGCGTTAAAAGAACGACAATAGCTGGCTAGCTAACCTAGAAAATCGCTCTAGACTACACAATTATCTTTGATACAAAGACGGCTATGTAGCTAGCTATGTAGCTAGCTACGATCAAACAAATCAAACCAAACCGTTGTACTGTAATGAAATGAAAATGTGATACTACCTGTGAATGCGACCGGGTTGTTGAGTTCTATTCAGTAGACCTTGGCTAGCGTTGGCTAGCTGTTGGCTAGCTAGCAGAGTCTCCTACGTTAAGGACGACAAATAGCTGGCTAGCTAACCTCAGTAAATTAAGATAATCACTCTAAGACTACACTCTAAGACTACACACTCTAAACCTAAACAACACAATTATCTGGGATACGAAGATACGAAGACAGCAAAGACAGCTATGTAGCTAGCTAACACTACACTAATCAAGTCGTTCAGTTGAGTGTAATAGTTTTCCCAGTGCAGCTAATCAGTGGACGTTAGCTAGCTGGCTAGCTGCTGGGCAAATAGCAGTGAAGACTACGTTAGGACGGCGAAATACGATAATTACGCAATTATCTTTGATACAAAGACGGCTATGTAGCTAGCTGAGAAGAAATTGCTAAGATTAGACAAATCAAACCGTTGTGCTATAATGAAATATAATGAAATGTAATGAAAAAGTTATACTACCTGCGGGAGCGAAGTGGGATGCGACCACTCGCATCCCACTTTGAATGCTAAGCTTGATTTAACATTTTCTTGTTAACAAACTATAGTTTTGGCAAGTCGTTAAGGACATCTACATATGACACAAGTCATTTTTCCAACAATTGTTTACAGACAGATTATTTCACTTATAATTCACTGTATCAAAATTCTGGTGGGTCAGAAGTTTACATACACTCAATTAGAATTTGGTAGCATTGCCTTTAAATTGTTTAACTTGGGTCAAATGTTTTGGGTAGCCTTCCACAAGCTTTCCACAATTAATTGGGTGAATTTTGACCCATTCCTCCTGACAGAGTTGGTGTAACTGAATCAAGTTTGTAGGCCTCCTTGCTCGCACACGCTTTTTCTACTCTGCTCTATAGGATTGAGGTCAGGGCTTTGTGATGGCCACTCCAATACCTTGACTTTGTTGTCCTTAAACCATTTTGCCACAACTTTAGAAGTATGCTTGGGGTCATTGTCCATTTGGAAGACCCATTTGCGGCCAAGCTTTAACTTCCTGACTGACGTTTTGAGATGTTGCTTCAATATATCCACATAATATTCCTTCCTCATGTGCCATCTATTTTGTGAAGTGCACCAGTCCCTCTTGCAGCAAAGCACCCCCACAGCATAATGCTGCTAACCCCGTGCTTCATTTACATTTACATTACATTTAAGTCATTTAGCAGACGCTCTTATCCAGAGCTGGGATGGTGTTCTTCGGCTTGTAAGCCTCCCCCTTTTTCCTCCAAACATAACGACAGTCTTTATGGCCAAACAGTTATATTTTTGTTTCATCAGACCAGAGGACATTTCTCCAAAAAAGTATGATCTTTGTCCCCATGTGCAGTTGCAAACCGTAGTCTGGCTTTTATGGTGGTTTTGGAGCAATGGCTTCTTCCTTGCTTCCTATGTCGATATAGGACGCGTTTTGCTGAGGATATAGATACTTTTGTACCTATTTCCTCCAGCATCTTCACAAGGTCCTTTGCTATTGTTCTGGGATTGATTTGCACCTTTCGCACCAAAGTACGTTCATCTCTAGGAGGCAGAACGCGTCTCCTTCCTGAGCGGTATGACTGCTGTGTCGTCCCATGGTGTTTCTACTTGCGCACTATTGTTTGTACAGATGAACGTGGTACCTTCAGGCATTTGGAAATTGCTCCCAAGGATGAAACAGACTTGTGGAGGTCTACCATTTTTTTCTGAGGTCTTGTCTGATTTCTTTTGATTTACCCATGATGTCAAGCAAAGAGGCATTCAGTTTGTAGGTATGTCTTGAAATACATCCACAGGTACACCTCCTATTGACTCAAATGATTTCAATTAGCCTATCAGAAGCTTCTAAAAGCATTTTCTGGAATTTTCCAAGCTGTTTAAAGGCACAGTAAATTTAGTGTATTTTTATTTTTTTAATTTTTAATTTTACCTTTATTTAACCAGGCAAGTCAGTTAAGAACACATTCTTATTTTCAATGACGGCCTGGGAACAGTGGGTTAACTGCCTGTTCAGGGGCAGAACGACAGATTTGTACCTTGTCAGCTCGGGGTTTGAACTCACAACCTTCCGGTTACTAGTCCAACGCTCTAACCACTAGGCTACGCTGCCGTATCTAAACTTCTGAAATAATCTGTCTGTAACAATTGTTTGAAAAATTACTTGTGTCACAAAGTAGATGTCATAACCAACTTTCCAAAACTGTAGTTTGGTTTGTTAACAAGAAATTTGTGGAGTGGTTGAAAAGCGATTTTTAATGACTCCAACCTAAGTGTATGTAAACTTCCGACTTCAACTTTATATACACTGGCAAGAAAAAGTATGTGAACCCTTTGGAATTACCTGGTTATCTGCATATATTTGTCATAATTCACAACAATGTACAAACACAGTGTGCTTAAACTAATAACACACAACGTATTGTATTTTTCTTGTCGAAATTGAATGTATACTTTAACATTTCACAGTGTAGGTTGGAAAAAAATCTGTGAACCCCTCGGCTAATGACTTCTCTAAAAGCCAATTGGAGTCAGGAGTCAGCTAACCTGGAGTCCAATCAATGAGACGAGATTGAAGATGTTGGTTGCCCTGCCCTATAACGAACACTCACAAAATTTGAGTTTGCTATTCACAAGAAGCATTGCCTGATGTGAAACATACCTCAAACAAATTTGATCTCAGAAGACCTAAGATTAAGAATTGTTGACTTGCTTAAAGTTGGAAAGGGTTACAAAAGTATCTCTGAAAATGTGATGTTCATCAGTCCACGGTAAGACAAATTGTCTATAAATGGGGAAAGTTCAGCACTGTTGCTACTCTCCCTAGGACTGGCCGTCCTGCAAAGAGCAGAATGTTCAATGAGGTTAAGAAGACTCCTAGTGTGTCAGTTAAAGACTTACAGAAATCTCAGGAAAATGTTAACATCTCTGTTGACGAGTCTACGATATGTAAAACACAAAACAAGAATGGTGTTCATGGGAGGAAGAACCCATTGCTGTCCAAAAAAAACATTGCTGCATGTCTGAAGTTCGCAAAAGAGCATCTGGATGTTCCACAGCGCTACTGGCAAAATATTCTGTGGACAGATGAAAATAAAATTGAGTTGTTTGGAAGGAACACACAACACTATGTGTGGAGAAAAAAAGCACAGCACACCAACATCAAAACCTCATCCCAACTGTAAAGTATGGTGGAGGGCGCGTCATGGTTTGGGACTGCTTTGCTGCAGCAGGGCCTGGACAGCTTGCTAACATCGACGGAATAATGAATTCCTAAGTTTATCAAGACATTTTGCAGGAGAATATAAGGCTATCTGTCTGCCAATTGAAGCTCAACAGAAGTTGGGTGATGCAACAGGACAACGACCCAAAACACAGAAGTAAATCAACAACAGAATGGCTTCAACAGAAGAAAATACGCCTTCTGGAGTGGCCCAGTCAGAGTCCTGACCTCAACCCGATTGAGATGTTGTGGCATCACCTCAAGAGAGTGGTTCACACCAGACATCCCGAGAATATTTCTGAACTGAAACAGTTTTGTGAAGAGGAATGGTCCAAAATTCCACCTGACCGTTGTGTAGGTCTGATCCGTGAACTACAGAAAATGTTTGGTTGAGGTTATTGCTGCCAAAGGAGGGTCAACCAGTTATTAAATCCAAGGGTGCACATACTTTTCCCACCCTACACTGTGAATGTTTACACGGTGTGTTCAATAAAGACAGGAAAACGTATAATTGTTTGTGTTATTAGTTTAAGCAGACTGTGTTTGTCTGTTGTTGTGACCCAGATGAAGATCAGATCAAATTTTATGACCAATTTATGCTGAAATCCAGGTAATTCCAAAGGGTTCACATCCTTGTTCTTGCGACTGTAGTTACAATACTTAGGGTTGATGCATGATATCTGCTTTAGATGTAAACAGCTCTATTCATATTTCCGTTCCTCAGCTTTGCATCTCAAGCATGTATACATTATACTCAGTAACTATCTCTCCCTTCCCCTCGTTACACTCTCTCACTCTCTCTCTCTCTTTAGTCTCTCTCTCAAATTGAACTGTACATGTTATTGGCTTGCTTGAGGTACTATGCTGCCAAACCAATTAGCATTTAAACTCATCTAAAATAGAAATGTAGCAGAATTTGGCATTCAGACCTTAAGTAAAGAGCAAGCCTCCCCCTCCTCCTGTTTCTTTCTCTCTCTTTCTTCCTATCTCTTTTCCTCTCTTCCTATGTCAATCCCTTCCCCTCCTCCTTCTGTCTCCCTCTACTCTCTCCATAAATCAGGATAAGTTGTCAGAGAACTAAGAACAACCAGCCTGGTCAGAGCAAAAATGGTTTAGTCTACCTGTGGTAAATTAAATTGATTGGACATGATTTGGAAAGGCACACACCTGTCTACATAATTGAAATAGGAAAGTCAGTTAGGAACAAATTGTTGTTTACAATGACGCCCTACCCTGGCCAAACCGGGGTGACTAGTAACCGAAAGGTTGCAAGATTGAATCCCCGAGCTGACAAGGTAAAAATCTGTCATTCTGCACATGAACAAAGCAGTTAACCCACTGTTCCTAGGCCATCATTAAAAATAAGAATTTGTTCTTAACTGACTTGCATAGTTAAATAAAGGTCAAATAAAAACCTGGACAGCCCTATGGGGCTCCCAATCACACCCGGATGTGATGCAGCCTGGATTCAAACCAGGGACTGCAGTGATGCCTTTTGTACTGAGATGCAGTGTCTTAGACCGCTGCACCACTCGGTCTGAATACTTTCTGAATGCACTGTACATACTACAATTCATATTATTTTGTACGATCGCTATTACATTGGTAATCCAACCTAACATAAAGTTACATATAATGCTAAACGGAGTGGCACATATTTTAGTAATATATAATACGTTTTGCTCTGAGGCCAGGTTGGAATAACACATCAACTAAAAGCTGCAAAGCTAACATCATGACCCCTATGTTTTATCCATTTGTGGCTGGAATCTCTCCCTTTCTCTCTGTCTCTCCCTCTCTCTCTTCCTCTCCCTCTCCACTCTCCCCTGCATCTCTCTCTTGTTCTCCCCTCTCCATATGGCCAGTATACATTGTCAGAAACTTAAACTAATGCCATGGCCTCGCTCTCTCTTTCTCCTATAGGGATTTTCCCACCTACAGTCAGAGTACCATAAAAGTGTGGGTTCCCAGTCCCCAGGGGCCCCGAACCCTGGAGGGAGACAGAACCACGAGTGGGACAGTGAATACTGCGATCGGGAGTGTGGTGGCAACCACTGCAGGTGAGATAGCCCAGACCAATATCGGCTTTGTAAAGGAAACTATTTTTAATTCAATACTATTTATACCTTAGAATAGGGACAGTTTTCTAGACCCAGAGTAAGGCTAGCTTGGGACTAAGAAACTATTTCAATGGAGATTTTCCATTCAGAATTATTATTTAGTCCAATACCTAATACTTATTCAATGCTATTTTAACAGTTTATGCCTTTGAGTACACAATTGTGTTATTTAATGCTGACTCAAATGTTTATTCAAAAAGACCTTTGATACCACTGCTTTGTGTCCTTGAATTGACTTTGTACCGTTTCAGTCCTCAATTTTGGCTCAGCTACAGTAAGTGTCAATATGACAGCAGTCAAAAATAGTTGATTATTGTCAGCTCATGTTTACATCCAAATCATCTTGGCTCCTGGACTCTGTCCACACATTTCAAGGCTGTGTTGAGACGATGACTCATCAATGACCCAAGAACAGCTCAGATAATCTCTACCACTGTGTCGTTGAGTTGTAGTAATGCTGCAGCAAATGTACATTATCCCGTTGGGCGTTGGCAGTCACAATGTAATTAACTTCATTATGTCCCTGTAACTGTCCAGAATGCCTCTGTCAATCTTACAGCTATTGTATACAGTAATCATGTGCCTATGAACCAGAGTCATACTGTTAGCACTGAGGCGGTGTGCCCGAGTAGGAAGTTCACTGTGTGCAGCTCCCTCTGCACTATCAGCTCAAACAGACATAATATGTTGATGTCTGCTTCTGACAAGCTTCCCAGTAAAGCGATTAAATAAATCAAGC
This sequence comes from Oncorhynchus gorbuscha, assembly GCF_021184085.1. Classification (NCBI taxonomy): domain Eukaryota; kingdom Metazoa; phylum Chordata; class Actinopteri; order Salmoniformes; family Salmonidae; genus Oncorhynchus; species Oncorhynchus gorbuscha. Next base: position 15,609,571 of record NC_060175.1, on the reverse strand, counting down.
ATTGCAAAAAGGTGCTCAAAATAGCCCACATTAACATATGTAGCCTATGAAACAAGTTTCATGAAATCAATCTCCTAAACTCACTTAGATAATTCCTTTGATGATACAGTGGTAGCAATACATGGCTAGAATTTCTACAGAAATGTGAGAAATGCCACTGGGGGCGGTGTTGTGACCTATATATACAGTGTGGCAAAAAAGTATTTAGTCAGCCACCAATTGTGCAAGTTCTCCCACTTAAAAAGATGAGAGGCCTGTAATGTTCATCATAGGTACACTTCAACTATGACAGACAAAATGAGAAGAAAAATCCAGAAAATCACATTGTAGGATTTTTAATGAATTTATTTGCAAATTATGGTGGAAAATAAGTATTTGGTCACCTACAAACAAGCAAGATTTCTGGCTCTCACAGACCTGTAACTTCTTCTTTAAGAGGCTCCTCTGTCCTCCACTCGTTACCTGTATTAATGGCACCTGTTTGAACTTGTTATCAGTATAAAAAACACCTGTCCACAACCTCAAACAGACACACTCCAAACTCCACTATGGCCAAGACCAAAGAGCTGTCAAAGGACACCAGAAATAAAATTATAGACCTGCACCAGGCTGGGAAGACTGAATCTGCAATAGGTAAGCAGCTTGGTTTGAAGAAATCAACTGTGGGAGCAATTATTAGGAAATGGAAGACATACAAGACCACTGATAATCTCCCTCGATCTGGGGCTCCACACAAGATCTCACCACGTGGGGTCCAAATGATCACAAGAACAGTGAGCAAAAGTCACAGAACCACATGGGGGGACCTAGTGAATGACCTGCAGAGAGCTGGGACCAAAGTAACAAAGCCTACCATCAGTAACACACTACGCCGCCAGGGACTCAAATCCTGCAGTGCCAGACATGTCCCCCTGCTTTAGCCAGTACATGTCCAGGCCCGTCTGAAGTTTGCTAGAGAGCATTTAGATGATCCAGAAGAAGATTGGGAGAATGTCATATGGTCAGATGAAACCAAAATATAACTTTTTGGTAAAAACTCTAGGGTCTGTGCCCCCCCTTCACCAACAGTAGGGTCTGTGCCCCCCCTTCACCAACAGTAGGGTCTGTGCCCCCCCTTCACCAACAGTAGGGTCTGTGCCCCCCCTTCACCAACAGTAGGGTCTGTGCCCCTCCTTCTTCCAGAGCCTTGTGGCACAGGCTCTGAGTAAAGCCTGTGCCACAAAGAAGGACTTTCAGAAATTACAATTGGCTCAGAACAGGGCAGCACGGCAGGCCCTTAAATATACACGTATCACTAACATTAATAATATGCATGTCCGTCTCTCATGGCTCAAAGTAGGGGAGAGATTAACTTCATCACTAATTGTTTTTGTAAGTATTGACATACTGAATGCACTGAGCTGTATATTTAAACTACTAGCACACAGCTCGGACACACATGCATACCCCACAAGACATGCCAACAGATGTCTCTTCATGTGAAGGGGGCACAAGTGAAGGGGGCATATTAAAATGGATCGGTACAATAGACTGGCCCGCCCTGTTCTTCATTCACAATTGGTGATTACAGAATTATGCATTTGCTTGCCCACGCTCATCAACTCATCCTCATTCTCCTCTTTTCTCCCAATCATAATTTGCTTAATTTATTTCATCTGTTGGTATATGTGTGAAATTCATTTCGGGTAGAGTTTAGGTTCAGTTTCAAGGCAATTATAAGGGTTATTACCAGCTGGGTGCTGCACTTTCAACTGTTGGAAGGAGGAGGGGCACAGACCCCACTGTTGGGAGGAGGAGGGGAACAGACCTACTGTTAGGAGAAGGAGGGGCAAAGACCCTACTGTTGGGAGGAGGAGGGGCACAGACCCTACTGTTGGAAGAAGGGGTGGCACAGACCCTACTGTTGGGAGAAGGAGGGGCACAGACCCTACTGTTGGTGAAGGGGGAGGCACAGACCCTACTGTTGGTGAAGGGGAGGCACAGACCCTACTGTTGGAAGAAGGAGGGGCACAGACCCTACTGTTGGGTGAAGGAGGGGCACAGACCCTACTGTTGGGTGAAGGGGGGCACAGACCCTACTGTTGGTAAAGAGGGGGGGCACAGACCCTACTGTTGGGAGGAGGAGGGGCACAGACCCTACTGTTGGGAGAAGGAGGGGCACAGACCCTACTGTTGGGAGAAGGAGGGGCACAGACCCTACTGTTGGTAAAGGGGGGGCAGTCAAGGACAGAGGGGGGCATGACTTAAAAAATGGCGGAGTATAAAAATAAATAAATAATGTGCAGTCAAAATGACCTCTTTAGCGGTTCTAGTGTTCACTGAATAGCTATCAAGACTTCTGTTAGGCACATCTGTTTGGAATGTACTTCAACACACACATGGCACGCTTTATTCCTTCAATTTTAGTTTTATAATTGTCCCTACTGTACTTCAAAGGGGAAGGGGAAATCTGTCTTTTATTTATTCCTTCTCTTCACACCCTTTCTGTCTCTTCTTGTTTTCCGATTCCTCCTTCTCTTCTCACCGTCTCCCTCTCTTCTTGTTTTCTGATTCCTCCTCTTCTCACCGTCTCCCTCTCTTCTTGTTTTCCGATTCCTCCTTCTCTTCTCACTCCCTTTTCTCCCTCTCCTCCTTCTCACCGTCTCTTCTTGTTTTCCGATTCCTCCTTCTCTTCTCACCGTCTCCCTCTCTTCTTGTTTTCCGATTCCTCCTCTTCTCACCGTCTCCCTCTCTTCTTGTTTTCCGATTCCTCCTTCTCTTCTCACCGTCTCCCTCTCTTCTTGTTTTCCGATTCCTCCTCTTCTCACCGTCTCCCTCTCTTCTTGTTTTCCGATTCCTCCTTCTCTTCTCACCGTCTCCCTCTCTTCTTGTTTTCCGATTCCTCCTCCTCCTTTGGAATGTACTCCAACACACACATGGCACGCTTTATTCCTTCAATTTTAGTTTTATAATTGTCCCTACTGTACTTCAAAGGGGAAGGGGAAATCTGTCTTTTATTTATTCCTTCTCTTCACACCCTTTCTGTCTCTTCTTGTTTTCCGATTCCTCCTTCTCTTCTCACCGTCTCCCTCTCTTCTTGTTTTCTGATTCCTCCTCTTCTCACCGTCTCCCTCTCTTCTTGTTTTCCGATTCCTCCTCTTCTCACCGTCTCCCTCTCTTCTTGTTTTCCGATTCCTCCTTCTCTTCTCACCGTCTCCCTCTCTTCTTGTTTTCCGATTCCTCCTCCTCTTCTCACCGTCTCCCTCTCTTCTTGTTTTCCTATTCCTCCTCCTCTTCTCACCGTCTCCCTCTCTTCTTGTTTTCCTAGTCCTCCTCCTCTTCTCACCGTCTCCCTCTCTTCTTGTTTTCCGATTCCTCCTTCTCTTCTCACCGTCTCCCTCTCTTCTTGTTTTCCGATTCCTCCTTCTCTTCTCACCGTCTTCTTGTTTTCCGATTCCTCCTTCTTTGTCTCCCTTTTCCGATTCCTCCTTCTCTTCTCACCATCTCCCTCTCTTCTTGTTTTCCGATTCCTCCTTCTCTTCTCACCGTCTACCTCTCTTCTTGTTTTCCGATTCCTTCTCTTCTCACCGTCTCCCTCTCTGCTTGTTTTCCGATTCCTCCTCCTCTTCTCACTGTCTCCCTCTCTGCTTGTTTTCCGATTCCTCCTTCTCTTCTCACCATCTCCCTCTCTTATTTTTTTCAGTGGCAGCATGATAGCCAGGGACAAGCCACTCTACCTCACTTGAAACTGGAGGTCGCCGTCGACAAGAAAAGACAACAGGGAGTCAGCCCTCAACCTCCCCACATTCACCACCTCCCCAACCCACTCCTACCACCAGCTCCCCAACCCACTCCTACCACCAGCTCCCCAACCCACTCCTACCACCACCTCCCCAACCCACTCCTACCACCACCTCCCCAACCCCCCAACCCACTCCCCAACCCACCTACCACCACCTCCCCAACCCCCCCACCTCCCCAACCCCCAACCCACTCCTACCACCACCTCCCCAACCCACTACCACCACTACCACCACCTCCCCAACCCACTCCTACCAACACCTCCCCAACCCCAACCCCCCAACCCCCAACTCCTACCACCACCTCCCCAACCCACTCCTACCACCACCACCCCCAACCCACTCCTACCACCACCTCCCCAACCCACTCCTACCACCACCTCCCCAACCCACTCCTACCACCACCTCCCCAACCCACTCCTACCAACACCTCCCCAACCCCCCAACCCACTCCTACCACCACCTCCCCAACCCCCCAACCCACTCCTACCACCACCTCCCCAACCCACTCCTACCACCACCCTTTTTTTGTCATTGTAATCTTTTCGGTTTTTAGAAAGATTTGTGCAAAGTTCCGATGACTACTAGCAATTTTTTTCTCAGCGTATTTCTTCACCTGCCTGATTCTAGAGCTCTCATATTTGTCTCAGAGTAAAGGAAAATTGAAGAACCATGAAAATAGTCCCCCTCAGGGACTAAACTGAGCTTTAATTGGAATAAAATGAGCAAAAAGCATTCTTCTTCTTTTCCTCCTTCTTCTTCTTCTCATTTAATCATTTTTTAAATTTATTATGTTTTCTTTTCTTGTTGTTGTTTTTATTTCTTTCTTGCTTGCTACATTTTCTTTTACTTTTCTGGTAGGTTTCAGCACACAGGCCTTGATGTTACTGTTGCTTTGCTTTAGGGTTTGTGACTTATTATAATACAAAGTGAATGGGTGGGATAATTACATAAATTCAACCTTTTTTTAATGAAAGACCTGTGGAGGTTTACCAAGCTGTCACGGTGTGATTGTAAATATCACTTTGATCAAATTGGGAATTCAAAGTCCAGATAGCTTTTCTTCTTCTTTAGTATTACCTGTAAGTCATTGGTTTGTATTTCAAAGTGTATCTTGTGTGTGTGGTTGCGTGCCTGCGTGTGTGTGGGAGCGTGTGCATTTGGGTGTGTCTGTGTGCATGTGAGTGTGTAAGCGTTTGTGTGTGTGTGTTTTGTGAATTTTAACAGGCTGCGCAGGTGGATTTCAAAGGACTACTTCACACACTCCATCTTGCATTAAATCTGTGCTCACTGGTATGATTTTTCCAATAAAGTTACATCAAAAACACAATACAGAGTCTGTGTCCTGCAGATCATTAAATGGAAAGAGAGAGAGAGAGAGAGAGAGAGAGAGAGAGAGAGAGAGAGAGAGAGAGAGAGAGAGAGAGAGAGAGAGAGAGAGAGAGAGAGAGAGAGAGAGAGAGAGAGAGAGAGAGAGAGAGAGAGAGAGAGAGAGAGAGAGAGAGAGAGAGAGAGAGAGAGAGAGAGAGAGAGAGAGAGGAGAGAGAGAGAGAGAGAGAGAGAGAGAGAGAGAGAGAGAGAGAGAGAGAGAGAGAGAGAGAGAGAGAGAGAGAGAGGGGGAGAGAGAGAGGTGGGAGGGAGAGAGAGGGGGAGAGAGAGAGGTGGGAGGGAGAGAGAGAGAGAGAGAAAATGGGAATGAGGAAACGCGAGACAGACACATACTGAACACTCATGTTGCCTCAAAAATCCTAGGCTACAGTCTTTGTTGATTAGATTTTTTAAATTCACCTGGTCATGTAAATTGTCAATATTCACCCACTCAACATGAAGAGGGATCTAAAAAAACAAACTACATGTGAATGACAGTAACATAGCTGTGGGTTTCAAGGTTTCCACTATTTTCTTGGGTGTGTCTGTTGTGTCTCTCTCATCTTTAAGTTCTGTGATAAATATTTGATGAGAAAGATGGTCTTATTTTCACTGTAGCATAATTAAAAACATTTGTTGTAATGGAAATATAATAACATTCAAGTTAATATATAAGCCTGACAATTGTAGTTATTTAATTTGTAAAGCCGTTATTTTTATTTTGTAATTGTTATCAACATATTTTTTTTTAAGTTGCCCATCAGCTATTTGACAGGTTTGCTATTTACGAAAGAACAAGCATATTTTTTTTGCTTCTTAGAATGGACGTGCATTTTTATAAAATTTTATTGTTTAGCTTTTAGGTTTGATGATGATGAGGATTGCTTTGGTTTCTTCCTCTTTTTTTCTGCTGGTTCTTTCTTTCCTTGCCAGTGACATAATTTTGTGTCACAATCCTTCTTTTATTTTAAATCTCCATAATAATAAAAAAGTGAAAAGTGATATAGGCTTCTACCGACTCTTTTTTTCCGACACAGAACATTATTTTCTTCCCTTCCGTCAAGTATCCAAATCTAAAACATCAGCCACTTAACACTTATATCCTAGAAAATATCCTAGAACATAATATCACTCACTTCCTTTTATTCCAACCAGAACATGTTTCCTATACTTAAATGTAGTTTCATGGCTGGACTCAAATCAAATACTATGGCTTTACTAATTAGCTGTTATCACTAAAGCTAACACCATCCCAATCTGAACTCTTGTCCTCAATGTATCTCCACAGCCATGAACAGATGCAGGATTGAATTTGCTTTGCTGCTATGTGAAAGTGGTGGGGTGGTGGGCGGCAGAGATAAAGAGAACAGAGAAATACATGGCTTAAGGTACACAAACTCGGGCATCCATCCTAAATACAGATTTTACCCACAATTGCACACAAGTCTTCCAGATAGACCCATATGGAAAAAATGTACATTTCCATATACACTGCTCCAAAAAATAAAGGGAACACTTAAACAACACAATGTAACTCCAAGTCAATCACACTTCTGTGAAATCAAACTGTCCACTTAGGAAGCAACACTGATTGACAATACATGTCACATGCTGTTGTGCAAATGGAATAGACAACAGGTGGAAATTATAGGCAATTAGCAAGACACCCCCAATAAAGGAGTGGTTCTGCAGGTGGTGACTACAGACCACTTCTCAGTTCCTATGCTTCCTGGCTGATGTTTTGGTCACGTTTGAATGCTGGCGGTGCTTTCACTCTAGTGGTAGCATGGGACGGCGTCTACAACCCACACAAGTGGCTCAGGTAGTGCAGCTCATCCAGGATGGAACATCAATGCGAGCTGTGGCAAGAAGGTTTGCTGTGTCTGTCAGCGTAGTGTCCAGACCATGGAGGCGCTACCAGGAGACAGGCCAGTACACCAGGAGACGTGGAAGAGGCCGTAGGAGGGCAACAACCAAGCAGCAGGACCGCTACCTCCGCCTTTGTGCAAGGAGGAGCAGGAGGAGCACTGCCAGAGCCCTGCAAAATTACCTCCAGCAGGCCACAAATGTGCGTGTGTCTGCTCAAACGGTCAGAAACAGACTCCATGAGGGTGGTATGAGGGCCTGACGTCCACAGGTGGGGGTTGTGCTTACAGCCCAACACCGTGCCGGACGTTTTGCATTTGCCAGAGAACACCAAGATTGGCAAATTTGCCACTAGCGCCCTGTGCTCTTCACAGATGAAAGCAGGTTCACACTGAGCACATGTAATAGACGTGACAGAGTCTGGAGACGCCGTGGAGAACGTTCTGCTGCCTGCAACATCCTCCAGCATGACCAGTTTGGCGGTGGGTCAGTCATGGTGTGGGGTGGCATTTCTTTGGGGGGCCGCACAGCCCTCCATGTGCTGGCCAGAGATAGCCTGACTGCCATTAGGTACCGAGATGAGATCCTCAGACCCCTTGTGAGACCGTATGCTGGTGCGGTTGGCCCTGGGTTCCTCCTAATGCAAGACAATGCTAGACCTCATGTGGCTGGAGTGTGTCAGCAGTTCCTGCAAGAGGAAGGCTTTGATGCTATGGACTGGCCCGCCCATTCCCCAGACCTGAATCCAATTGAGCACATCTGAGACATCATGTCTCGCTCCATCCACCAACGCCACGTTGCACCACAGACTGTCCAGAAGTTGGGGGATGCTTTAGTCCAGGTCTGGGGGGAGATCCCTCAGGAGACCATCCGCCACCTCATCAGGAGCATGCCCAGGCATTGTAGGGAGGTCATACAGGCACGTGGAGGCCACACACACTACTGAGCCTCATTTTGACTTGTTTTAAGGACATTGCATCTTTGCTCAAATGCATGTAATGCCTGACAGAAATGCATGGCTACGACATCTAGTCTACAGAGTGGACAAAGTGGTTCTTAATTCCACATAGTTTTGCACTTTAGAAGATCCTTAGATCTTCTAGGCTGAGAGAGGCTGGACTGAGGGCTTGTAGGCCTGTTGTAAGGCAGGTCCTCACCAGACATCACCGGCAACAACGTCGCCTATTAGCACAAACCCACCGTCGCTGGACCAGACAGGACTGGCAAAAAGTGCAGTTTTGTCTCACCAGGGGTGATGGTCGGATTCGCGTTTATCGTCAAAGGAATGAGCGTTACATTGAGGCCTGTACTCTGGAGCGGGATCAATTTGGAGGTGGAGGGTCCGTCATGGTCCAATATGTCCCATAAGCATCACAAATGGTCCTTTTGTTCGATTAATTCCGTCGATATATATCCAAAATGTCCATTTATTTGGCTCGTTTGATCCAGAAAAACACTGGTTCCAACTTGCGCTAAGTGACCACAAAATATCTCAAACGTTACCTGTAAGCATTGTCCAAACATTTCAAACTACTTTTGTAATACAACTTTAGGTATCCAGTGGAAGCAATAGGAACTGCAGGAAAGTCGATTAGAAAATAACAATGAAAAGTCATTGAAAAGGGAGTGACCTCAAAAAAAAAATCTGAATGGTTTGTCCTCGGAGTTTCGCCTGCCAAATAAGTTTTGTTATACCCACAGACATGATTCAAACAGTTTTAGAAACCTCAGAGAGTTTTCTATCCAGATATGCTAATAATATGTATATTTTAGCTTCTGGGTCTGAGTAGGAGGCCGTTTACTTTTGACACGCTTTACATCCGGACGTGAAAATTCTGCCCCCTGTCCCAAAGAAGTTAATGCAGCTGGTGGCCACACCAGATACTGACCGTTACTTTTGATTTTGACCCCACCATCCTTTGTTCAGGGACACATTATTCCATTTCTGTTAGTCACATGTCTGTGGAACTTGATCAGTTTATGTCTCAGTTGTTGAATCTTGTTATGTTCATACAAATATTTACAGATGTTAAGTTTGCTGAAAATAAACACAGTAGACAGTGAGAGGGCCAATTGTGTGCCGCACTATGGGACTCCCAATCACGATACATCCCGGATTCAAACCAGAGTGTCTGTAGTGATACCTCTAGTGCTGAGTTGCAGTGCCTTAGACCACTTTGTCACTCAGGATGGATGTAGATGGAGTCATCACGTGAGCGATAGTGTATCATGTTGGTTAGTCATTTTTGTAGAAATTTAAATGTATTTAAATGCATTTTTAGTGCTTTTGGTATGTGTCAAGTACAATAAAATAGATTTTGATCAAGTATATTGTGGCTGCAGCTGCCCGCTAGAGGGTTTGGAGGAGTGGTTTGTTGGAGGCGTGGCCTTGACTTATCTCTCTTTGGGCCTCCCATTGGAGAAAGTGTAATGCCAGATGTGAATTAATCAAGAATCATGCAAGAATCATGCCCAAACCGGCATCTGCGAAATACTGTAGATTCTGAATACTTTCTCCTTTGAGGCAAGTGTGGGAGAGATAATTACATGTTACGCTCCTGAAAACCCTGAGCAGGTGGCGAAATGTAATCTGAAGAAGAAGAACCTGCGCCATTAAGTGAGGGGAAGGCTTCCGTGCCTCACCAATGATCAGGAAAATGCCAGAAGCGACTCTGGCCCAGTGGGAGAATTACCTTTGACCGATCCGTTTGTGGTATCAGGCTGGGTAAAGTTCATTGTTATTTTTGTGATATACTGTACATTTGACCTACATTTGTATATACTCTTGAAATACATTCCGTAATATATGTACTGTATAATGTACTGTATTTCAAATGTGAAATACAGTATATATTTTTTAAACACATTATTTAATTATTATGATTTATTTTATTTAAATATTTAAAAAGTATCCTAAAAAATGCATCCCAAAATATGTTTTTAATGTATTTTTCTCTCATATGGAGAGAAAAGAGGGAAATGTCACTTTCACTCCATTTGATGTTTAATTCATTTGAGGCTGGAATCTCCATCTCTCTCTGCCTCTCTCTCCCCGCCTCTCTCTCCCTGCCTCTCTCTCCCCGTCTCTCTCTCCCCGTCTCTCTCTCCCCGCCTCTCTCTCCCCGCCTCTCTCTCCCCGTCTCTCTCTCCCCGCCTCTCTCTCCCCGCCTCTCTCTCTCCCTGTCTCTCTCTCCCCGCCTCTCTCTCCCTGTCTCTCTCTCCCTGCCTCTCTCCCTGTCTCTCTCTCTCCCTGCCTCTCTCTCCCCGCCTCTCTCTCCCCGCCTCTCTCTCCCCACCTCTCTCTCCCCGCCTCTCTCTCCCTGTCTCTCTCTCCCTCTCTTTCTCCCTGCCTCTCTCTCCCCCCTCTCTCTCTGCCTCTCTCTCCCTCTCTCTCTCCGTTCCTCTATCTCCCTCTCTCTCCCTGCCCCATCTCCCTCTCCCTGCTCTCTCTCTCTCTCTCTCTCTCTCTCTCTCTCTCTCTCTCTCTCTCTCTCTCTCTCCCTGCCTCTCTCTCTCCCTCTCTCTCTCTCTCTCTCTCTCCCTCTCTCTCTCTCTCTCTCTCTCTCTCTCTCTCTCTCTCTCTCTCTCTCTCTCTCTCTCTCTCTCTCTCTCTCTCTCTCTCTCTCTCTCTCTCTCCCCCTCTCTCCCTGCCTCTCTCTCTCTCTCTCTCTCCCTCTAGATCATTATTGAACAATTGGAAAATGTGAACTGCCACTTCATGATATGACACACATTACATGAAAATCACAGTCGTACATTTGTGTCTGTGTGAGTGTGTCCATGCATGCGTGCATGAACACAAATGTGTGGGAAGGTGGGGGGTGATTTGCTCCTCTGTGTTGAATGTTGAAATAGACATTATTGTCCCTTTCTTTGCAGTCACAATGCCCTTCTTTTATGTGACAGTTTTTCAACCTTGATGCTCACTATTCTCCATGGACATTCTGACAGTCATTGTTTAAACCAAACAGCAAATACTGAGCTTCTAGCCTTAATTTGATCATTTTGTCAGGTCCCGTTATCCAATCCTCCTTCACAAAGTCAATCTAGCGAGGGAAAAGTCTAATTAAACCTTCCATTTCTAGTAAAATAAGTCATTGTAAAGAGTCAAAACACTTGTATTCATAGAAATAAAAGAGGTACAGTTTTCATGGACCTGGACCTGGGCCAAGTACACATGGACCTGGGCCTGTATTCACAAAGGTACGGTTTCCTGGGGAACCTTCACCTGTGTACTCCTACTCCTACACTTTATGAATATTGTTAAACAGCCATCACTAGCACATTAGAGGCTGCTGCCCTATACACATAGACTTGAAATCACTGGCCATCACTGGCCACTTTAATAAATGAAACACTAGTCACTTTAATAATGTTTACATATTTTGTATTACTGATAGAGGAAAATATAGTTTAGATGATCAATTATGTATACATTAATGATTAGAACCATTCATGCTAACACTATTATGTTATGATTTGAAAAGTATGGGTTCTTAATTGTACTGTTATTGAAAATGTAAGCAGAAATGAATTGTGTCTGTGTCTTCTGGGAAAGTTTTAAGGAGGAATAAGATAGTTTTTCAAACAGATAAGAATGTTTTGGTTGGATTCCATTAGTAGAGAGAAGTATATCCTTTAGGCAGGTTGGAATGTAGTTTATGAGGGGAGTGAAACTATCTCCATCTTCAAATGTAATGTTCTTTGTATTTTGGGTCAGTACTCATCAAGAATAAATGCTGAACTTGTTTTTAAGACTGGTCTCTTGCTAATTCATGCAAATGATAAACTTACAACTTATCATGAATTAGAAATGAGTGCGAATTGAATTGATTTTGACAATAAAACATAAAGGGATTAAGAATTCCTCTATCAATTTGGTCCTTCGAGCCGGATCTAAACATCTCTCTCTGTGCCTGGAGGTAGTAAGCTGGAAAATTGTGCACGGACGAGTTTGACTCGATTTACTAAAGACCTGACCTCTGAATTGAGGTTAAAATTGAAACAGGCCTGCGTATTATCACAGAGGACAGAGAGAGTGACTAGATACAACGAATATTGCTTTCCCAGTCGGCGATAAGGTCAGTATTTTTTATTCTCGATTCTGGGGGGATTTGAGCTCTTTAATTGATGTTCTGAAATTTTCAGAAATCATCAATAATGGGGGCCTTGCTATTCCCACAGGGTATGTATGACCTTCATACACTGGGTTTTGTATAACCGATATACACTGAAGCAGGTTCGAAAATAACCTGTGGTAATGTGCACTACCGTAAATAAACTAAACTTAATCATGAGAGGTAAAAACGCCCGAGATTAGGACGGGATATTAAAATAGGTACTGGGGGATAGGACGGTGATCTTGTAAAAATACTAGACGTGGGGAGACGGCAAGAATGCGCAAGATAACTGGATTGGTCATTTGAATAGTGGCAGCATTGATCACCGTCCCGATTCAACTAATACTACGGGAAATATCCAAATAAGGAGGAGAGGGAAACTTAAATAAAAAAAAATGAGATAAAAGCCATATTTGTAGACATGAGGTTTCCAGGCGAGAGGGAAATATAACAATTAGTGGCGTGAGATAACGATTATTAGCGTTCTTTAAAAGCCCTCTGACACAACCGGAAAATACTAGGGCTTTACAAACCCTGGGCTTATGGTTGTAAGGTTAGACCTAATGTTTGTTTCAAAAGTCAAAGCTATTTGTAAGATTTCCATAAAAGAGCTAAACTTAATCATGAGAGATTACGACAAAAAAAGGAAGGATTGTTTAGCCGAATAAGGGGGAGAGGGAACTTAAATCTAATGTGAGAGGGAAATATATCAATTAGTGGCGTGAGATAACGATTATTAGCGTTCTTTAAAAGCCCTCTGACACAACCGGAAAATACTAGGGCTTTACAAACCCTGGGTTTATGGTTGTAAGGTTAGACCTAATGTTTGTTTCAAAAGTCAAAGCTATTGGTAAGATTTCCATAAAAGAGCTAAACTTAAATCATGAGAAACGCACCCGACCGAGATGGAAAATACATACTGATTATTTTTAAAGGAACACACACATAGGCAGACAGGATAGTAACTAGAAGTAACTAAGTAACGGTAAATTACAAATTTATAGAACTGCACGCACATAGAATTTAAAATTATATAGAAAGGCATAGATAAGTGATTAGATACCATAGCTACAAAAGAACGGCAAGGATTTATAATGGGTAGTAACACTTCTAAACTGCTTTCTGCAAAGACGGAAGATTACCGTTATATGAAACAAAAAGATAGAAGGAATGTAGATTTCTGTCCTAAATGGGAAAAAGGTATGGTTTTGACGGACGCATAGATGTCGAAAAGTTAGAATCCCTTCTAAAACAGATACAAAGGGAGCGAGATTAATGAGAATCCTAAACTGAGAGAAAACGTTGGGCGTTTAAATTTGGGTTATTTTCTGTTGTCTAGATGTCGGAGTAACAACTTCAGATAACTGTAAAAATGGGTATATTTGCGGAGAGTCTCAGTCAAATTCAGAGCGCTGGTAGTATAGTGGCGAGAGCAACAGTCTCGCCAATGGGAATCCACGGTTCGGTTCCCGGCCGAGGGTTTAACTAAAATTGATTTTAGATCGTAATCGACCTACTTGCATGTTTTGCCTGAAAAATACGGTCGCCAGTGTTTGCAAAAGATATAACTGAACGGATATTATGTGTTCCAGATAGAACTGATAAAAGAAGTCATTAAAAATAACGACGAAACAATTTCGATGTAAAACGCTATTTCGCCCAAAATGATCTGGTGGAATAACGTATTGAGATGAGAGTCGTAATTAAATAGATGTATCATAGAAGAGAGTTACCTAAAGTTAAATGGAGGGGATACCGGAGAGATACAATACAATTCCAGCCTGCCTGGACGTTACGGCTAATTATGAATCAATTGACATGAGAAGTTTAACACAAAAACATGGTACGTTTAATGTTAGGGTATAGTAAATTGAGAAATTCGGTTGAGTTTACTCTGATGATTAGAATTTAAAACTGAACTCAATCTGAATAGGGAATATATATTTTACAAAGGCGGGCAGATTTGTGCCTACAGCCAAGCAAAGGAATTGCTAGACACTCAATGGGGCTATATAGTGCAACGCTTTGGACTATAAATTAGGTAAGAATAGTTTAATCGTAAGAAGTTGTCATTGTTTTTCTGATTATTGATCTTTGGTTAAGGTAACACCAGTGAATTTGAACAAAAAGTAACGTATTCTAAAAATGATCTGATTTCCGTTCTCATTGCGGGGAACAAAGGAAAAGTCTTATCTTAAAGGGACAGTGCACGGTAATTACAGTGGTTTGAGTGTATGACAGTGGGAAAAAATATTGTGGGACGACAATTCGAAGAGAGAAAAATAAGTTACATGATACATCAAGAGATTTAAAACGAACGACGTGAAGGGATCATAAGAATTATTGGGTGTCGTTGTAGGAGTAAATGTTTGGGTTAAGGGGATTTCCCTGTTCCCAGAGACAAGGCATTTTTAAGGCGAGCACTCGCTAATGCTGGTCTGAGTTGTAATTAGACAAGTGAATAACGTATTGGGAATAGAGTTGTAATTAAAATACTAAGTCAAAGACGAGACAGGTATTTAGAGCAAAATGGATTCTAAATGATAACAAAGAGACAATTAGGATTTATGCCCATCGAAAAGCTTTTATAAAATTGGCGAATTTAGAGATGATTGGTTGGGGTGGTAAATTATAATTCAGGATTTGAACAGATGTGAAAAATTAGGTTTGGTTAATCGAACAAGAATTATTTACAATTCATTTGAAGTCGCTACAAATTGGCAGATTGAGCGCTTGATGATGACGTCACTAGCGCGACACTTTTGTCACCAGAAAACTGGGAATAACGGAGCAAACTGTATGGCTATTAGAGTGTGTATCGAGGCTTCGAGTAAACCTTTCAGAAGTTGAGATAAAAGTGTTTTGTTTATTTGTTTATTGGTTATAGTCAATTTTTGGGTTTGATTTAACTTAGTTGAACAGTGTGTTCTGGCGGGTTTAGGTAGAACTCTTTGTTCCGGAACGGATGAAAGTTACTCAAGATAAGTAAATTAAAGGAGCCATGAGAGAATGCGAATGCATATTTATTAAATATCGGGGATTAAATTACGGATTCCTTACACTGTGAAATGTATGACATTTGCGGCAGAGAGAAAAAGTAATGCATTGGATAATAATGTTATCGGGTTAATTGTATCTAAAGGTAGCATGGTCATTTAAGTAAACATATCCGTAGACAATGTTTAAAACTTATGATTAATGATTTGAGTCAAAGGGGAATTATCATTAGGTTTAGTTATAGTTCACTTATTGAGTTTCTGATTCGAAATAGCATTAGGGAATGATAGTTAGGGGTGAGGTGGCTCACTTTAGAGGCCTCCTGGGATTATAACTTTGGGGAGAGATAAGCTTTAAACGACCAAATTGAAAAAGGTCTGCAAATTATACACATGGAACAACTGTTAGAACTGTTTGTTTAGTGCAAGGGTATTTTAAAGAGGCAGGCTCACATATGGAACCTTATGAGATGTTTTTTTTATGGGTTTGAATTATACAGGTGACTATTTCTATTCAAAAGATAAAGGGTTCTTTATGCCTAATATGGTATGACCTTTTGACCTTATCATGACTGGCTCCCAAGGTCTGATCAGCCTCGGGGGAGAGTCATTTGTATAATGAATGGGGTCATATTGAGTTACAAGTTTTAGGGTAAATTCATTAGAAATGAAGCAGTTTTGGTTGAGGGCTTAGAATTACTGTTTGAACCGCAAATGAGAAAGTGGTTCAGGATTCTGTCTTATAACATTAGCTGTGAAGTTTTTTGAAATGGGCTATTAGGGATTTGGTATTGTAACAGAGAGAAAGTCATATTTATCATTGAGAATAAATAGGGGGATTACATGATAACCAACTTGGGACAGTTCTGGGATTGGAGAAGAGGATATCCTTATAGTATAGGGAATACCACAAATGTGGATAGGTTTTCCATGATATGGGGGAAACCTGGGAGCACTGTTGAACTTTGTAAAGGTGATGAAATCCTACTAACCATCAAAACTATTAAGCTCTCTGATGCAG
The DNA here is from genome assembly GCF_021184085.1 of Oncorhynchus gorbuscha. Lineage (NCBI taxonomy): Eukaryota > Metazoa > Chordata > Actinopteri > Salmoniformes > Salmonidae > Oncorhynchus > Oncorhynchus gorbuscha. The sequence goes on along the minus strand of NC_060175.1, from coordinate 15,593,421 downwards.
GCACTTACACCCCCGGACTACAAAGGACCGGGACAGACACGGTGGGTGTGTTTTCTATTAAGGTACTGCCAAAACCAGAGGTTGGGAGCCTGGTTTGGTAAGTATACTGGTATGGTGGTTACTGGATTTCTGACCCTAATTCCTGTATAATTTGTTATTGATGTGATGTGCTGCTTGCATCATACCATGTTTTAAGAAGTCTGTTACAGATGTGGAAGGCTTCAGGCATGATGCCTTTGCTTGATGCTCCAGTTGGAGAGGCTGAGGTGAAGCATGCTTTCATAAGACTGACTGAGGATGACCCATGTATGTTTGTTCTCCCTGTCGTGAAGGGTGGCATGGTGCCCACCTGGTGCTGGATAAGAATAGCTGAGAGGACCAGATGGGTTATAAGAATGCTTTGTTCTGCTTTACTCTGTTTTACAGGACCAAAGTTTTATTCCACACTTTGCAACACATTAAATCCATGTTATTGTCAGTGTAGGAAGGATTTTTAATATGGTTAGCATCTATTCGATTATAAGTTTTTAAATAGTATTATATTTAACAGGAATATAGGACATCTATGAGGAGTTAGGATTATTGTTAGGATTAAGATAGATTGATTAAGGAATTTGGAGAAAAGCCGCTCATAGACATTTTTTTTTTCTAAAAGAGGGTCCATGGGTTTGTAGTTCCCATGTAGTTCAAATTTGGAAAACATGAGAAACATACAAAGGAGCCTGCCCCCGCACTGCAGAGACCTTGAAGGTGGGAGAGCAGAGAAGTTAGAGGGGGGGCCAGGAAGAGCAAAGATAACATAGTGGGTAAATAAGTTACTAAATGGGTCAGAATGGGAGCTGTAGATAGAGGAGGTATTTGGCATAAAGGGAATCTACCTGTTTTACCTAAGTCACTGTTTAAATATGCTGCTGTATTGATACATGGGCAAAGCCATGTATCAACAGGGGGGATGGTAGGAATGGTTAAACAGCACTTTGTAGCATATGGAATAACTAACTATTTTAAAAACTTTTGCTCACGGTGTACTATATGTGCACAAAGTAACAACCAAGGTGCAGTAAGGGTACCACAAGGAGTTTACCCAGCAGCTAAGTACCCATTCCAACAGTTGGAAATGGACTTTATTGAATTAACTAAGAGTGAAAACAAGAAGTGGTGTTTAACAATAATTGATAAATATACCAAATGGGTAGAAGCGTTTCCTACATCCTTAGCAGACGCAGAAACAGTGGCTAGAGCATTATGTCAGGAGATAATTCCGCGATTCGGATTACCAGAAACTATTTATAGCGACAATAGTTCCCATTTTTCTAATCAAGTAATTGATCATATAGGTCAGAAATTGGATATAAATATGAAGAAACATTGTTCTTATCACCCCCAAAGCGCTGGCCTTATCGAGAACATGAATCGATCGGTAAAAGGTCGATTAAGGAAAACACACCTAAGTACTGGAATGAACTGGGTAAAATGCCTGCCCATAGTGTTAATGACTATTAGAATAACCCCTGATAAGGAGGGGCTATCTCCATTTGAGAAGGTTTTTGGTAGACCCTATAGAATGCCCCAATTAGGGCGATTGGAGGAAGCAAATGTAGAAATAGAAAGCAGTATGGTGGAACACATGAGGAGGTTGTTCATTAATCAAACCCGTATGTCCAAGAGTTTATGCACTACAGAGGAACTACAGGTGAAGACACTCCATCCAGTCCCGTGGGCCACCCGGATTCATATCGCACTGCGGGGGGGGTAAGATACATATTTCACTGTCGAACAAATAAACAGTGTTCGGAGGAGAACTGGAATTAACAGAATTCCAGGGGCCATCTCTCGAATGAAGTAACCCTCCCTGTCCTGTCACCCCTGTTTTTGTTCATAGAAGTGAAGATGTGTCTGGCTCTGGCTGTTGATATGTTCTCGGGGAGAGGGTGGGACTTCACGTGTGCACTGACCGTCCTGAGCTGTTTTATTGTGGGGGCCATATTCCTGATTCACCATGATCCCCCGGAAAGTGCCAAAGATGATAATTTGACTCGTGCTAGATGAGGGAAATGGGATGTTACCTAAGATTCTCAGAACGTCACTGAAACAAAATAGTAAGGAAGTGAGGGTGGAATTGGGCAAGGATCTCTCAGTAGAATTTTGTGTAGATCAATTGGGGTCATTCACCCCTTGGCAGTCTAGAACCATGGGACTCTATGGGACGTATTTGTATAAATCACCATATTGATCGTGGACAGGTCATAGCTCACACTGAAAGGGATGGCTACGTAAACCCATACACTCAATTTGGGACCAGGTGGAGTATAGTAAGGGTTGGCGTTTTGGACTGTGTTCCTGAACAGAGGAAGTATTGTATAAAGGTACGAATAGTTCAGACCAAAGACCTCAAAGAAGTTATAGAAGTGGAGACTGGGTTTGGGGAGTCCAACTTATGGTTGGAATGGATTCAATATGGCCAGATCAGTGGCTAAAGAAGAATGTTATGTCTGTGCGAACGCTAAACCCCAGTTAACAACTATCCCTTTTCCACTGAATGGAATTAATATCCCTAAGGGAATGGCATGTATGGTAAAGCTGTTCATGAAAGCAGGAATGCCAGATAATGACAGTTGTCACTATTTATATCCCCAGGAACCAAGTTGGTACAGAGAAAATGACCACTGACGAGACCATGTCTGAATTGACAGGCTGGTTGAACTCTGGGGATTTCAATTAAATAAAATGGGCCAGTGTCGCCATCTGGTGGTTGTGCGGGGGAATGAGTTTGACTGATTGGACGGGTTAGGAATGCCTTTTACACTCATACAACACCAAGACATGAAGTTAGCTAAAACGAGAGAGAAGAGATGCTCCATCTGGGTCTTTTGACGACAGAGTATATATTGATAACATTGGGGTTCCACGAGGTGTGTGATTATAGTTATGGTAATCAACAGCGCTTTAGCAGAAATACCAAAGGTGTTATTAAAGGTTTTGTAGAACAGACTGAAGAAACCAGCTGGAAGACCTGACAGAATAGAATTGCATAGGATAAAAGGAGGAAGTGGGCGTGGTAATCAGGACCATGTCTTACATCCCAGGTAGCACAGCTCCGGACGAATCAGTGCCCGAAGCCTCAGCTGGTTTGACCACCCTGGCTCACGGGTTGGCAGAAACTCTGGGGTGGATACTTCTCTGAACTAAATTGGGTAGACAGTATTTATGGAAAAATGTGGGGTTTTGGGCTGTATCAACCTGTATGACTGTTTTAATTTTATGCGGCTGTTGTCTAATTCCCTGTGTGCGAGGCCTTGTTTCCAGGACTCTGGAAAGATCAATGACCCAACAGATGGTGCGTTATGGGCCGATTCCAGATTCTGACCTGTGGAGGACTGACGGCATGTCTACAGAGGAAGTGGACAAATCCGGATCTGTCATTTGTGGGGAATTTATGTTTGATGAGGCTAGTGTTGAGATAAAGGGGAATTAGATTGTAATCGGTTTCCATGATTAAACTGTTTTTTTTTAATGAAGGTCGTGACGAAAATCCAGAAGGAAGAGTTATGATTCTGATGTAGGTTTAAAAACAGTTGGAGTTAAGTTTAGAATTGATTAATGAAATGTGGAGAGTTGGATGAACATTTATAATTGATTTGTTGATTATGTGTCTATTCATATGATAATCTGATAAACCTCTATAAAAAGGTTAGTTAAGCTCGTTTATACTTTCATTTTTTATGATTAAATAAAACTAGATGTAGAATTGAATGTATAATATTTGATCAAAGGGAGGATTGATAGAGGAAAATATATTTTAGATGATCAATTATGTATACATTAATGATTAGAACCATTCATGCTAACACTATTATGTTATGATTTGAAAAGTATGGGTTCTTAATTGTACTGTTACTGAAAATGTAAGCAGAAATGAATTGTGTCTGTGTCTCCTGGGAAAGTTTTAAGGAGGAATAAGATAGTTTTTCAAACAGATAAGAATGTTTTGGTTGGATTCCATTAGTAGAGAGAAGTATATCCTTTAGGCAGGTTGGAATGTAGTTTATGAGGGGAGTGAAACTATCTCCAGGACCGAATACTACGCCATTGTAAGGCTGGGAGAGGGGTGTAACTGATGACGTCATTTTATGTCTTCTTTAGATTTCAAATGTAATGTTCTTTGTATTTTGGGTCAGTACTCATCAAGAATAAATGCTGAACTTGTTTTTAAGACTGGTCTCTTGCTAATTCATGCAAATGATAAACTTACAACTTATCATGAATTAGAAATGAGTGCGAATTGAATTGATTTTGGCAATAAACCATAAAGGGATTAAGAATTCCTCTATCAATTACTCATCTCATATGTATATACTGTATTCTGTCCTATTCTACTGTATCTTAGTCTATGCCGCTCTGACATTGCTCGTCCAAATATTTATATATTCTTAATTCCTTTACTTTAGATTGTGTGTATTGTTAGATATTACTTGTTAGATATTACTGCATCGTTGGAGCTAGAAACACAAGCATTTCGCTACACCCACATTAACATCTGCTAAACATGTGTATGTGACAAATACAATTGTATTCAATTTTTTTTTTTTGATGCATAGATACAATAGGTGAGTTAGTTTCTCTGTTTGTCTGTTGAGATTGGTAGTGTTGAGCTGTATGGTGTCCATATTAGGACATGCATGAATTGTTAAAGCAGGTACAGGGGTGTGACATTTGAAGTGGACACAGTGTGCTGGCCTTTCTGGCCTTGGTTTTGAGATGTCAACATGGAGACAAGAACGGAAACTGTTTGATCTGAACTTTTCCCACCACGATGGAGGCCTTTCTCATTGTGATGCAACGGTTTCTCACAAATATGTTTTTAATTCAATTTTTACCTCCTCTGTTGTGGTTGCATAATGTACCAACTCTGGTATACAAATCAACATTTTTAGCTCAACCGACCACATGAGATGGTACCTAGCTAGTGAGCCACAGTTAGTGAGCCACAGTAGAGGAATACCTAGGATAGGATAAGTAATCCCTCTCACCCCCTCTCACCCCCCCCCCCTTAAGATTTAGATGCACTATTGTAAAGTGACTGTTCCACTGGATGTCATAAGGTGAATGCACCAATTTGTAAGTCGCTCTGGATAAGAGCGTCTGCTAAATGACTTAAATGTAAATGTAAATGTAGAGAGTAAGAGAGTAGATGGTCAGTGTTAGGTGTGGCCTTCAAAGTCACAAGGCCACCTGACTAAAAAAGTTGCAACTTTGGTTCTGTGGCAGAGCATGAACAGGAAATGTAGGCAGTTTTGACAAGAACAGGGTTTCACTTTGTGTTCACTTCTGTCATGGGGTTTGGAGATTCAACAGTGGAAAATGTTTCCAAAAAGAGCTACTTGCATTTCTACAGAGTAATCCAGCGAGAGAGAATCATGTACATGTTCTATGTTAGGATGGAGTTGTCATGAAGCTAATATTTGATGTTATTTGATATATAATTTTTTATATTTTATTTTATTTTAAATATTTTTGTAGGAATGCAGCTATTACAGTAAAAGGACCAGGCTGTGAAAAATATGAATAGTTATCATAGAGCAGATGTTATATGTGTAGTTATGATAGAGCAGATGATATATATATATATATATATAGTAATCATAGAGCAGATGTTATATATATAGTTATATATATATATATAGTAATCATAGAGCAGATGTTATATGTGTAGTTATCATAGAGCAGATGTTATATGTATAGTTATCATAGAGCAGATGTTGTATGTATAGTTAACATAGAGCAGATGTTGTATGTATAGTTATCATAGAGCAGATGTTGTATGTATAGTTATCATAGAGCAGATGTTATATGTATAGTTATCATAGAGCAGATGTTATATGTATAGTTATCATAGAGAAGATGTTATATGTGTAGTTATCATAGAGCAGATGTTATATGTATAGTTATCATAGAGCAGATGTTATATGTATAGTTATCATAGAGCAGATGTTATATGTATAGTTATCATAGAGCAGATGTTATATGTATAGTTATGATAGAGCAGATGTTATATGTATAGTTATCATAGAGCAGATGAGAGCAGATGTTATATGTATAGTTATCATAGAGCAGATGGTATATGTGTAGTTATCATAGAGCAGTTGAGAGCAGATGTTATATGTATAGTTATCATAGAGCTGATGTTATATGTATAGTTATCATAGAGCAGATGTTATATGTGTAGTTATCATAGAGCAGATGTTATATGTATAGTTATCATAGAGCAGACGAGAGCAGATGTTATATGTATAGTTATCATAGAGCAGATGTTATATGTATAGTTATCATAGAGCAGATGTTATATGTATAGTTATCATAGAGCAGATGATAGTTATCATAGAGCAGATGTTATATGTATAGTTATCATAGAGCAGATGTTATATGTATAGTTATCATAGAGCAGATGTTATATGTATAGTTATCATAGAGCAGATGAGAGCAGATGTTATATGTATATCATAGAGCAGATGTTATATCATAGAGCAGATGTTATATGTATAGTTATCATAGAGCAGATGTTATATGTGTAGTTATCATAGAGCAGATGTTATATGTGTAGTTATCATAGAGCAGATGTTATATGTATAGTTATCATAGAGCAGATGTTATATGTATAGTTATCATAGAGCAGATGTTATATGTGTAGTTATCATAGAGCAGATGTTATATGTATAGTTATCATAGAGCAGATGTTATATGTATAGTTATCATAGAGCAGATGAGAGCAGATGTTATATGTATAGTTATCATAGAGCAGATAGAGCAGATGTTATATGTATAGTTATCATAGAGCAGATGTTATATGTATAGTTATCATAGAGCAGATGTTATATATGTAGTTATCATAGAGCAGATGAGAGCAGATGTTATATATAGTTATCATAGAGCAGATGTTATATAGTTATCATAGAGCAGATGTTATATGTATAGTTATCATAGAGCAGATGTTATATGTGTAGTTATCATAGAGCAGATGTTATATGTGTAGTTATCATAGAGCAGATGTTATATGTGTAGTTATCATAGAGCAGATGTTATATGTATAGTTATCATAGAGCAGATGAGAGCAGATGTTATATGTATAGTTATCATAGAGCAGATGTTATATGTGTAGTTATCATAGAGCAGATGTTATATGTGTAGTTATCATAGAGCAGATGTTATATGTTATATGTGTTATAGTTATCATAGAGCAGATGAGAGCAGATGTTATATGTATAGTTATCATAGAGCAGATGTTATATGTATAGTTATCATAGAGCAGATGTTATATGTATAGTTATCATAGAGCAGATGAGAGCAGATGTTATATGTATAGTTATCATAGAGCAGATGTTATATGTGTAGTTATCATAGAGCAGATGTTATATCATAGAGCAGATGTTATATGTAGTTATCATAGAGCAGATGTTATATGTGTAGTTATCATAGAGCAGATGAGAGCAGATGTTATATGTATAGTTATCATAGAGTTATCATAGAGCAGATGTTATATGTTATATAGTTATCAGTAGAGCAGATGTTATAGTTATCATAGAGCAGATGTTATATGTATAGTTATCATAGAGCAGATGAGAGCAGATGTTATATGTATAGTTATCATAGAGCAGATGTTATATGTGTAGTTATCATAGAGCAGATGTTATATGTATAGTTATCATAGAGCAGATGTTATATGTGTAGTTATCATAGAGCAGATGTTATATGTGTAGTTATCATAGAGCAGATGTTATATGTATAGTTATCATAGAGCAGATGAGAGCAGATGTTATATGTATAGTTATCATAGAGCAGATGTTATATGTGTAGTTATCATAGAGCAGATGTTATATGTATAGTTATCATAGAGCAGATGTTATATGTATAGTTATCATAGAGCAGATGAGAGCAGATGTTATATGTATAGTTATCATAGAGCAGATGTTATATGTGTAGTTTATCATAGAGCATAGAGCAGATGAGAGCAGATGTTAGATGTTATATGTGTAGTTATCATAGAGCAGATGTTATATGTGTAGTTATCATAGAGCAGATGTTATATGTATAGTTATCATAGAGCAGATGAGAGCAGATGTTATATGTATAGTTATCATAGAGCAGATGTTATATGTGTAGTTATCATAGAGCAGATGTTATATGTGTAGTTATCATAGAGCAGATGAGAGCAGATGTTATATGTATAGTTATCATAGAGCAGATGTTATATGTGTAGTTATCATAGAGCAGATGTTATATGTGTAGTTATCATAGAGCAGATGTTATATGTGTAGTTATCATAGAGCAGATGTTATATGTGTAGTTATCATAGAGCAGATGAGAGCAGATGTTATATGTATAGTTATCATAGAGCAGATGTTATATGTATAGTTATCATAGAGCAGATGTTATATGTATAGTTATCATAGAGCAGATGAGAGCAGATGTTATATGTATAGTTATCATAGAGCAGATGTTATATGTGTAGTTATCATAGAGCAGATGTTATATGTATAGTTATCATAGAACAGATGAGAGCAGATGTTATATGTATAGTTATCATAGAGCAGATGTTATATGTATAGTTATCATAGAGCAGATGAGAGCAGATGTTATATGTATAGTTATCATAGAGCAGATGTTATATGTGTAGTTATCATAGAGCAGATGTTATATGTGTAGTTATCATAGAGCAGATGTTATATGTGTAGTTATCATAGAGCAGATGTTATATGTATAGTTGTGATAGAGCAGATGAGAGTAGATGTTATACATATAGTTATCATAGAGCAGATGTTATACGTATAGTTATCATAGAGCAGAAGATATATGTTTAGTTATCATAGAGCAGATGTTATATGTATAGTTATCATAGAGCAGATGTTATATGTATAGTTATGATAGAGCAGATTTTATATGTATAGTTATCATAGAGCAGATGTTATATGTATAGTTATCATAGAGCAGATGTTATATGTATAGTTATCATAGAGCAGATGTTATATGTATAGTTGTGATAGAGCAGATGAGAGCAGATGTTATATGTATAGTTATCATAGAGCAGATGTTATATGTATAGTTATCATAGAGCAGATGTGTATTATAACATGCACAATATCAGACATGGCACTTTGAAATGCATTTATTTTATTCCTTCATAACAATAATGTCAAATATCTAATCTGTTTTACCATACAGCTTATTTTTCCAACCCGCTGTCAAGTTCACTGTAAATAAGTGAATATGTACAGTATTGTGACAGAATTCTCTAAGAAGGTGCTATGTTTAAAATGCAAAATCTCCCTAAGAGAGATTCTGAAACTTCAAGTGAGACTGAACTTCTCTCAATGACTGGTCACTCACCAGAGCAGTGTGCTTGAATAGTACTGTTGCTTTTGAATGACCGTATCACCTCCCCTTCAGAATCTCTTTAAGATATGCAGTAGATAATGTTACCTCCTACAATGTACATTCGGAGAGAAAGAATTGCCACTTGCTCTCAACCCCCTTTGTTTTGTGTTGCATCTCAATCCACCACATCCGCAGATGTCACACTTTTACTGTTTGTCAGACCATGAGACATCCCAAAAATCGGTCTTTTCACAAAATCGTATGTATTGTCCGAACGGTTTGGCCTAAAAACTATTATGACCTCTCTATTGAAAGATGTGGCTCGTACGAACACGTCGGTGTTCAGCGGATCTGCCAACTTCTGTCTGTATTGATCGAACAGTTTGAGCTACACTTCCCTCTGTGGAAAGGTGAGACTCTCACGAATACATACAATACCAATCAAAAGTTTGGACACACCAACTCATTCAAGGGTTTTTCACATGGCACCTTCTCAATATGAATTGTTCGGAGGAGACTGTATGGATCAGGCCTTCACAGTCAAATTGATGCAAAGAAACAACTACTAAAGGACACCAACCAATAAGAAGAAGAGACTTGCTTGGGAAATCTGTCCGTTGGTCTGATGAGTCCAAATTTGATATTTTTGGTTGCAACCACTGTGTCTTTGTGTGACACAGAGAAGCATGGAGGAGGATGTGTGGTGGTGCTTTGCTGGTGACACTGTCAGGGATTTATTTTGAATGTAAGGCACATTTAACCAGCATGGCTACCACAGCATTCTGCAGCGATACGTCATCCCAACTGGTTTGGGCTTTGTGGGACTATCATTTTTCAACAGGACAATGACCCAACACATCTTCAGGCTGTGTAAGGGCTATTTGACCAAGAAGGAGAGTGATGGAGTGCTGCATCCGATGGCCTGTCCTCCACAATCACGCAACCTCAACCCAATTGAGATGGTTTGGGATGACTTGGACCACAGAGTGAAGGAAAAGCAGCCAACAAGTGCTCAGCCTATTCAAGACTGTTGGAAAAGCATTCCTCATAAAGCTGGTTGAGAGAATGCCAAGAATGTGCAAAGCTGTCATCAAGGCAAAGGGTGGCTACTTTGAAGAATCTCAAATATGAAATACATTTTGATTTGTTTAACACTTTCTTGGTTACTACTTGATTCCATGTGTTATTTCATAGTTTTGATGTCTTCACTTTTATTTTCCAATGTAGAAAATAGTAAAAATAAAGAAAAATCCTTGAATGAGTAGGTGTGTCCAAACATTTGACTGGTACTGTACATGTGGGTTGTTATGCTCTAGGACGCCCACAGGCCTCACAAGCCTCGTCTGAAGGTTCCCCCTGTACCAGTTGAAAAAATGTATGGAAGTACGTAGTATATGGAAACTGTTTAGTGCCAAAAATAAGGGGTTAAATACATTTAAAAATATATATATTTATATATATATAAAAAAAAAATCCTGATCTTTCTTATATCTTTCAGATATAGGACAGATACTTCAGAACAAACTTCCTTTTGATTACTTTTTTGGGGACTATCTGTTATTCCATGCGTTTGTATGGGTAATAGCAGTAAGGCCCAAAAACATTTTTATCAAGTAATGTTTTTATATTTTTAGACTTGAAGGGGTTTTAACATTCAAAATCAAATCACAAAATTATAATTGGTATGACCTTATTGAAACAATTCCATTATAGCTTATTAGAACCCCCCTCCCCCGGCTTAGACAGGTCTTAGACTTTTATGGGTTAAGTGCCTTTTAGCCTCTTGCCTGGTTTATTGCTTTTTCTCCATTCTTGTTTTCCTGACAGTTGAATGCCTTTCTCAGCTTTGCAAAGGTACTACACCTATGGCCTTAACAAAATAATACATGAACACAACGTACTGTATATTGAATTAATTCAGGATCAATGACCGTATGAATGAACTACATACAGTCTGTTTCTCATATACGCTATCACTCTTAAAGTTCTTTAGACCCTTCACATTGAGTGGGGATACCAGCCATTTATGTTTTACATAAAAAATAGCCGCTATTTTTCAACTTCAGGAAATCAACAGCATTGTTCATCAATGATTGTTTATAACACATGGCCAGAGGAAGCTTCTGTATGTTATTCAGCTCGCTGTCAACTTAGTTAGGTTGATGAATGATCTCATATAATGTGTATGTGGGCGTCCTTAGTAGTATGGAATGTTAGAAGAAACCTAAAAGAAAGCTGGCCATCAAAAAAGAGCAATAAGTGATGTGATCAACCTTATTTTGTTAGATTGAAATACTTTTGTAAAGTGTCAATATTTTTGACTGATCTCTATGGGAGAATTTTCGATCTTCACATAAAAACAGTGTGAAAAGTTGAATTGACACTTTCATTCTATTTGGAAACGGTTATGGTGGTTAGGAACATTGAACTGTTGATGGCCGGAAAAGGCTTTACTGACAAGTCCTTGTTCGTTTATTAACTCTGTTTCATTTAGCTGCGGGCTGCACAAGCCCACATCCAAGCAGAGAAACCACCGTGCTTCCTTACTTACTCTGAGGAGAAAAAGAAGACTTTCAGTGTCAGTTGTTGCTAACTCTCCCCTTGAGGATGACTCAAATGAAGAACCGCAGACAGAAGTCTTTTCTTGTCACATTGTGTACTGTGAAAGTAAGATTGTGTTATTTCTCTGAGATCATTTTTTATGTTCACCACAAATATGGCCATAGATAAACCCAAATTACAACAAGTCAAGATGGAACAGATGTTTAGTAGTCATTTCAAACACTTAATAAGCATTAAGTTTCACTATTTGAACAATATCACCCACACTTATATTTTAGACTCCGTAGCAGAATGTTTTAAATGTTAAGGATCGATATGTGTTTGATCCATTTACAGTGCCTTCAGAAAGTACTCACAGCCCTTGACTTTTTCCACATTTTGTTGTGTTAAAGCCTGAATTTTAAATGGATAAAATTGAAATTTTGTGTCACTGGTCTACACACAATACCCCATAATGTCAAAGTGGAATCATGTGTTAAGATACTTTTACAGATTACTTAATAATAACAGGCTGAAAAATCTTCAGTCAATAATTATTCAACCCCTTTCAACCCCATCTATTGGTAGATGTGTAAAAAATGTTGAAAAGCAGACATTGAATATCCATTTGAGCATTGTGAAGTAATTAATTAACACTTTGGGTAGTGTATCAATACACACAGTCACTACAAAGAAACAGGCTTCCTTCCTAACTTAGTTGCCGGAGAGGAAGGAAACCGCTTAGGGATTTCACCATGAGCCAATGGTGAGTTTAAAACAGTAACAGAGTTTAATGGCTGTGATAGGAGGAAACTGAGGATGGCTCAACAACATTGTAGTTACTCCACAATACTAACCTAAATGACAGAGTTGAATGGCTGTGATAGGAAACTGAGGAGGTTACTCCACAATACTAACCTAAATGACAGAAACTGAGGATGGCTCAACAACATTGTAGTTACTCCACAATACTAACCTAAATGACAGAGTTGAATGGCTGTGATAGGAGGAAACTGAGGATGGCTCAACAACATTGTAGTTACTCCACAATACTAACCTAAATGACAGAGTTGAATGGCTGTGATAGGAGGAAACTGAGGATGGCTCAACAACATTGTAGTTACTCCACAATACTAACCTAAATGACAGAGTTGAATGGCTGTGATAGGAGGAAACTGAGGATGGCTCAACAACATTGTAGTTACTCCACAATACTAACCTAAATGACAGAGTTGAATGGCTGTGATAGGAGGAAACTGAGGATGGCTCAACAACATTGTAGTTACTCCACAATACTAACCTAAATGACAGAGTTGAATGGCTGTGATAGGAGGAAACTGAGGATGGCTCAACAACATTGTAGTTACTCCACAATACTAACCTAAATGACAGAGTTGAATGGCTGTGATAGGAGGAAACTGAGGATGGCTCAACAACATTGTAGTTACTCCACAATACTGACCTAAATAACAGAGTGAAAAGAAGGAAGCTTGTAAAGAAGGCAAACAAAGCGAATACAAAGCGTTATGTTTGGGGCAAATCCAACAACACATCACACTCACATCACATATTTTTAGGCATGCTGGTGGCTGCATGATGTTATGAATATGCTTGTCATTGACAAGGACTATATGTCATGTATTGTCATAGATTGTCATGTCTTGTCCCTGTGCTTTCTCTTCTATTCGTTTCACCCTGCTGGTCTTATTAGGTTTCTTTCCCTCTCTCTTTCCCTCTCTCTCTATCGTTCTGTTCCTGCTCCCAGCTGTTCCTCATTCTCCTAACGACCTCGTTTACTCTTTCACACCTGTCCCCTATTTTGCCCTCTGATTAAGTCTCTATTTCTCTCTTCGTTTCTGCTTCTGTCCTTGTCGGATCCTTGTTTGCTGTGCTGTGTTCTTGTTCCGACCTGTCGTGTTTTTGCCTTCATCAGATGCTGCGTGTGAGCAGCTACGGCCTGCGCCTACCCGAAGAGACCTGCAGTCTGTGGCCGCTTATCCTGTTATTCCCCTCTACAGACTAGAGGATTTCTGTTATTCCCCGTTTGGACATTTCCTGTTAAGGATTCAGGATTTGTTATTTTCTGTTTGGACTTGAATAAACTCTGTTTCTGTTAAGTCGCTTTTGGGTCCTCACTCACCTGCATAACACTATATGGTTTTTTTGGATAAAAATAAATGGAATAGAGCTAAGCTAAAGCAAAATCCTACCAAGACAACATGGAAGGTTTCTGAATGGCCTAGTTACAGTTTTGACTTAAATTTGCTTGAAAATCTATGGTTAAGACTTGAAAATAGCTGTCTAGTAATAAACAACAACCAACATGTTTTCACTTTGTCATTATAGGGTATTGTGATTAGATGGGTGAGAAAAATAAATATTTAATACATTTTGAATTCAGGCTATAACACCATTTTTTAAATGTATTAAGTCATTGTATGAATACTTTCTGAAGGCACTGTATGTTTGTGAACAGGACTTTGGTTCAAAGTTGTGTTTATTTGGAGTTAAAAACATGACGTGTTATGCCATTAAAAAAATATTTGCCCATCGTTTGCCCAATTAATCAAATCACTGCACTCATAACAGTTTCTTAATTCACTATTATATCAAAACAAGCCAGAGGTTGTGTGTTTTAAAATATAATGTGGTGAAAGAAGGTGGAATTGAGAATCAACCCAAGAAGAGAAAGACAATGTCATTACTGCCAATCAAAGTAAAGCAGAGGTAATACCATGTTTGAAAAGCTACACGTTAATTATACCAGAAGTAATACCATGCTTACAGAGGGTACATGATCTTACGGCCATATCTTGGAAATTGCTAGTGATGACAGCCCTTTTTGAGAGGGTAGAAGAGTGAAAATGCCTCTTCTTACAGTTTGCTCAAACTGGCAGTGTACTTTTTACCTTCTACCTTGTGTGCATTCTCTTTTCTGACATTTGTGGGTGTTTCCTGTGAACCTTCATGCAAATTCCAAGCACCAAAACATCATAGCAGCACCACAAAGCTGCATACTAAAACATACCACTTCATTATAATCTCATCTACTGTCATTTTATGATTGACGAAGATCTAAAAGAATCCACGTCTATGTTTACCGATGAGATATAGGCCTGTAGTTAGTCACTCAGTCTAGAGTATCAGGCTGAAACATCACAAAGATGGAATGTCTATGTTTACCGATGAGATAGGCCTGTAGTTAGTCACTCAGTCTTGTAGAGTATCAGGCTGAAACATCACAAAGATGGAATGTCTATGTTTACCAATGATATAGGCTTGTAGTTAGTCACTCAGTCTAGAGTATCAGGCTGAAACATCACAAAGATGGAATGTCTATGTTTACAGATGAGATAGGCCTGTAGTTAGTCACTCAGTCTAGAGTATCAGGCTGAAACATCACAAAGATGGAATGTCTATGTTTACCGATGAGATAGGCCTGTAGTTAGTCACTCAGTCTAGAAACATCACAAAGATGGAATGTCTATGTTTACAGATGAGATAGGCCTGTAGTTAGTCACTCAGTCTAGAGTATCAGGCTGAAACATCACAAAGATGGAATGTCTATGTTTACCGATGAGATAGGCCTGTAGTTAGTCACTCAGTCTTGTAGAGTATCAGGCTGAAACATCACAAAGATGGAATGTCTATGTTTACCGATGAGATATAGGCCTGTAGTTAGTCACTCAGTCTAGAGTATCAGGCTGAAACATCACAAAGATAGAATGTCTATGTTTACCGATGAGATAGGCCTGTAGTTAGTCACTCAGTCTTGTAGAGTATCAGGCTGAAACATCACAAAGATGGAATGTCTATGTTTATCACAAAGATGGAATGATGAGATATAGGCCTGTAGTTAGTCACTCAGTCTAGAGTATCAGGCTGAAACATCACAAAGATGGAATGTCTATGTTTACCGATGAGATATAGGCCTGTAGTTAGTCACTCAGTCTAGAGTATCAGGCTGAAACATCACAAAGATGGAATGTCTATGTTTACCGATGAGATATAGGCCTGTAGTTAGTCACTCAGTCTTGTAGAGTATCAGGCTGAAACATCACAAAGATGGAATGTCTATGTTTATCACAAAGATGGAATGATGAGATATAGGCCTGTAGTTAGTCACTCAGTCTTGTAGAGTATCAGGCTGAAACATCACAAAGATGGAATGTCTATGTTTATCACAAAGATGGAATGTCTATGAGATATAGGCCTGTAGTTAGTCACTCAGTCTTGTAGAGTATCAGGCTGAAACATCACAAAGATGGAATGTCTATGTTTACCGATGAGATAGGCCTGTAGTTAGTCACTCAGTCTAGAGTATCAGGCTGAAACATCACAAAGATGGAATGTCTATGTTTACCGATGAGATAGGCCTGTAGTTAGTCACTCAGTCTAGAGTATCAGGCTGAAACATCACAAAGATGGAATGTCTATGTTTACCGATGAGATAGGCCTGTAGTTAGTCACTCAGTCTTGTAGAGTATCAGGCTGAAACATCACAAAGATGGAATGTCTATGTTTACCGATGAGATATAGGCCTGTAGTTAGTCACTCAGTCTTGTAGAGTATCAGGCTGAAACATCACAAAGATGGAATGTCTATGTTTACCGATGAGATATAGGCCTGTAGTTAGTCACTCAGTCTAGAGTATCAGGCTGAAACATCACAAAGATGGAATGTCTATGTTTACCGATGAGATATAGGCCTGTAGTTAGTCACTCAGTCTAGAGTATCAGGCTGAAACATCACAAGGATGGAATGTCTATGTTTATCACAAAGATGGAATGATGAGATATAGGCCTGTAGTTCTAGAGTATCAGGCTGAAAGTCACTCAGTCTAGAGTATCAGGCTGAAACATCACAAAGATGGAATGTCTATGTTTACCGATGAGATATAGGCCTGTAGTTAGTCACTCAGTCTAGAGTATCAGGCTGAAACATCACAAAGATGGAATGTCTATGTTTACCGATGAGATATAGGCCTGTAGTTAGTCACTCAGTCTAGAGTATCAGGCTGAAACATCACAAAGATGGAATGTCTATGTTTACCGATGAGATAGGCCTGTAGTTAGTCACTAGTTAGTCACTCAGTCTAGAGTATCAGGCTGAAACATCACAAAGATGGAATGTCTATGTTTACCGATGAGATAGGCCTGTAGTTAGTCACTCAGTCTAGAGTATCAGGCTGAAACATCACAAAGATGGAATGTCTATGTTTACCGATGAGATAGGCCTGTAGTTAGTCACTCAGTCTAGAGTATCAGGCTGAAACATCACAAAGATGGAATGTCTCAGTGAACGGCTGATGATGGCGCTGGATGAACTCCAGAGCTATAGACACTTTACGGCCCAGGTCTGTACTGCTGAGAATGGACTTGGAGTCTAAAGTGAGGGGCTGTTGCCAGGCTCTTGGGCCAAGTCTGGTGCACTGTACTGTATCTGCAAATAGAGGATGAACAGTTTACGCTGCAGGAGGACTTCACTCAGACAGCTATATCCACATCAATGGAGGCTGGTGGGAGGAGCTATAGGAGGACGGGCCCATCGTAATGGCTGGAATGAAATGATTGGACCGGAGTCAAACGTGGTTTCCATATGTTTGATTTCATTCCAACCATTACAATGAGCCTATCCTCCTATTGCACCTCCCACCAGCCTCCTCTGATCCACATAGAGGGCCAATAACCGTCTCTACTCAAAGCTTATACTTTGGCTACATGGGATTTCCCCTTGGTCACTTAAAAGCTTTTAGGGGAGCTACATTTTTGATATTCATAGCAGGAATACAATATTTTAATCCCAAAATGGGTGTCTTACCAATAGTATGTAGGCCAATTTAGTCCAATAGAAGCCTCGACATGGGGAACTGAGAGCTCTCATTGTAGAAATGAGAATTGGTGATTGACAGGATATGATAATCCCGACTGTCTGGGGGTTTTGAAACTTAAAAATGTTCAAGGATCTTGCGCCTGAATGGGAATGCCAAAACATCAGCTAATATTGATGGGGGATAAGGCTTGCTTGACTGACTAAACACATGGACACAAGTGAGAGGAGATGTTGTCGTAACATTGAGGCACCAACTGTTGATCTTAACCCCTCCACATGATAATGTAGACACAGTATATGTTTTACTGGGGGGCTCTGTGTTGAGATTTGCAGTTCTATTGGTTCCTGGTGCCAAACCAACCCATGCACCATTAAGTCCCTTCAACCTTACGGTTGTAACCTGGCTGACCCACGTGACTCACAGCACAGGGGGAGCTGTGAACACACTTGTCTGGAAAGGAGGCTGTCAAATGCAATATTCGCTCAGAAATTGTGCGATGGGTTTGATTGGCTCTATCAAATGTATTTATTTCCTTGTTTTTTCCCCCCGGTGTAATAGAAGGGGGCGGTGCTCGGGGGCTGTATGTGGCTGTGGGTGTTTGAGTGAGAAAGACACAGAGGAGAGCCAACCAGTAAAAGCACATCCCCCTTCATTATCGACACAGTGTGCCGACAACATCAAAGACCCATTCCACTCTGGAGCCAGGAGGACTTTGAGAGTTAGGGGTGTACAGTGTTTCCTCTGACACATTGGTGCGGCTGGCTTCCAAGTTAAGCGGGAATTGTATCAAGAAGCAGTGTGGCTTGGTTGGGTCGTGTTTCAGAGGATGCTTGCCTCTCGACCTTCACCTCTCCTGAGTCCGTACAGGAGTTGCAGCGATGAGACAAGACTGTAACTACCAATAGGGGAGAAAAAGGGGTAATATATATATATGATAATCTATTGAGCTCATAAGCAACGAATGAATCTATTATGGTGGGAGATAATACGGTTTTAAGTACCTTAATGGATCGTAAAGGAAATCACACTACAGACTATCACCCTCAAGCATGTAAGGAGATCATAAATATCATGGATACATTAGAACTAGTGGATATATATGGAGGCTGAAAATGTTAAGAGGAGTGACACAGGGGAACCCAAGAGCAGACTCAAATGAGGAAACAGGGATGTATGAACCAAAATATTTATTGTTACAAAAGGAGATATGAAGTGCAGATCCGGGGAAGCTTGGATGAGTTGCAAAAAAAACAGATGTGGAGACTGAGGTTGTTGTTAGCTGAGTAGAACAGGGTAAACAGGTCCTGAGGGGAATCCACGGTAGTGAGTAAAATCCAGAACAGCGTAGTTGGGTGGTGAGATGTGGAACAGGAGACAGGAGCCAGAGACAGAATGGTAACTGCAATGAGAGGATAAATGGTGTCAGGCAGGGAAACAGGCATAGCAGAGTAACAGGATTTTGAATAATCATAAATGGTTAGAATCATAAACTGACTGAGCAGAGATTACAATCTGGCAGAGTGGAAGTGGCAGGGTTGAGTATTTGTAGAGGTCTTGATTATGGAACGAGTTGCAGCTGGTAGGGATCTGCTCTGACTCTACCACACCTGTCTCCAACCACACAATCACAGAGAGAGAGAGAGAGAGAGAGAGGGAGAGAGTGTACAGGGAGAGTAACTGTAGGTCAAGAAGACACCGGATGAACACCAAAGGGTGTAGCAGGAGCAGATGTGAAAGAAAAACCCTGGCCTAGTAATATGTACATGGAGGAGGCTTAATCAAGCTAGCCGTCTTGATTACTTCCTGGTCTCATTCCTGCTGGCATCAAACGTTTTTAAAAGTATTAATAGGAGATTGAATGCAATTGGAACCACCATCTAATTGGCCTCAATATAACTTACAGAATTTGCACGTGGACTGGGATATATTAAATTTTATCAGAGCCTATTGTATGGCAATTTGTTTTTAACTAAGACAAAATAAATAATAATTGATTTTTTTCTGCACAACATAGGTACAGCAGATCCCTTAAATGTATTTTTCGGGGCCATTCAATACAATACTCATCATTAAAACAAAAGCAGTTTAGGTTAAAAGAGATCAGACTAATAAAGGAAATAGAGGAAGTAACAGTGTAGGTAGATGGTAAGGAAACTACTATAGAGCTACAACATAGATTAGAGGAAAAACAAAAAGAATTGGAGGTACTTAATCAAGAAGGATCAAGTGTAATGTATTACAAAAATAAAGCAAAACTTTTCTTGAATCTTGAACTTGAATCTTCAACATGGAAATGCTACCAAAAATAATTTACAGAAACTCAATACAAATGATGGAGTCATCCATGATTCACCAAATTATATTTTGAAAGAGGACCTAAATATTAAGCATATGTATTATTTTCTCATCCATTTCAACTGAATGATGTTATGGAATTTTCCAAGCTGTTTAAAGGCACAGTCAACTTAGTGTATGTAAACTTCTGACCCACTGGAATTGTGATAAGTGAAATAATCTGTTTGTAAACAATTGTTTGAAAAATTACTTGTGTCATGCACAAAGTAGATGTCCTAACCGACTTGCCAAAACTATAGTTTGTTACCATGAAACTTGTGGAGTGGTTGAAAAACGAGTTTTAAAGACTCCAACCTAAGTGTATGTAAACTTCCGACTTCAACTGTAATTCACTGTATCACAATTCCAGTGGGTCAGAAGTTAACATACACTAAGTTGACTGTGCCTTTAAACAGCTTGGAAATTTCCAGAAAATGATGTTAACTTCTGACTTCAACTCTATATGACAATTGCTTTAAACAAATTAACATTATGAAAAATCAAATATACCAGGCCTGGTCTTCATAGCAGATTTTGAAAAGACGTTTGATAAAGTACGACTAGAATTTATATGTAAATACCTGGATTACTTCAGTTTCGGGGAATCTCTTATACAATGGGTTAAAGTTATGTACAGCACCCCCAGATATAAAATAGTAAATAATGGTTACTTCTCTGAAAGTACCTAGCTTTTAAGTGGAGTAAAACAAGGCTGTCCGTTTTCTCCATATTTATTTATTATGGCCATTGAGATGCTTGCTATTAAAATGAGATCAAACAAGTATATAACATTAAAGGGTTAAAAATCCAGGGGAATAAAACAAATGTGTCAATGTATGCCGATGATTCAAGTTTTTTATTAAGTCCGTAATCTGGATCCCTGCACAGTCTCATTGAAAATCTTGATAACTTTTCTAGCCTCTCTGGACTAAAACTTAATTATGACAAGTATACCATATCACGTATTGGATCGTTAAAAGACACAGTGTTTACACTACCTTGTAGTTTACCAATAAAATGGGCGAATGGTGAAGTAGACATACATGGTATTCACATCTCAAAAAATATAAATTAACTTACCACAATCAATTTCGATACAAAGATTGGAAACTAGATGCGATTCTGCAACCATGGAGAGGTCAATACATGTCTATTTGTGGAGAAATCACATTGATGAACTCTTTGGTCCTGTCACAGTTTACTTACTTACTAATGACATTGATTAACTCTTTGGTCCCATCACAGTTTACTGACTTACTAATCACATTGATTAACTCTTTGGTCCGATCACAGTTTACTGACTTACTAATGACATTGATTAACTCTTTGGTCCTGTCACAGTTTACTGACTTACTAATCACATTGATTAACTCTTTGGTCCGATCACAGTTTACTTACTTACTAATCACATTGATTAACTCTTTGGTCCGATCACAGTTTACTGACTTACTAATCACATTGATTAACTCTTTGGTCCCATCACAGTTTACTGACTTACTAATGGCATTGATGAACTCTTTGGTCCTGTCACAGTTTACTGACTTACTAATCACATTGATGAACTCTTTGGTCCCATCACAGTTTACTGACTTACTAATGGCATTGATGAACTCTTTGGTCCTGTCACAGTTTACTGACTTACTAATCACATTGATTAACTCTTTGGTCCGATCACAGTTTACTTACTTACTAATCACATTGATTAACTCTTTGGTCCTGTCACAGTTTACTGACTTACTAATGGCATTGATGAACTCTTTGGTCCCATCACAGTTTACTGACTTACTAATGGCATTGATGAACTCTTTGGTCCTGTCACAGTTTACTGACTTACTAATGGCATTGATGAACTCTTTGGTCCCATCACAGTTTACTGACTTACTAATGGCATTGATGAACTCTTTGGTCCTGTCACAGTTTACTGACTTACTAATGACATTGATTAACTCTTTGGTCCTGTCACAGTTTACTGACTTACTAATGACATTGATTAACTCTTTGGTCCTGTCACAGTTTACTGACTTACTAATGACATTGATTAACTCTTTGGTCCTGTCACGGTTTACTGACTTACTAATAACATTGATTAACTCTTTGGTCCGATCACAGTTTACTGACTTACTAATGGCACTGCCTACTCCAGAC
This sequence comes from Oncorhynchus gorbuscha, assembly GCF_021184085.1. Classification (NCBI taxonomy): domain Eukaryota; kingdom Metazoa; phylum Chordata; class Actinopteri; order Salmoniformes; family Salmonidae; genus Oncorhynchus; species Oncorhynchus gorbuscha. The sequence continues at coordinate 15,571,199 of NC_060175.1, read as the reverse complement.
GACTTGTTTTTTAAATTCTATGAGCAAAAATATTTCACTTGATTTGGAATGCTAAGCCAGACAAAATTAAACGTGACTATTCATATAATGATTATGAGTTTGTGGGGCTAAAATTAATAAATATTAAAGCTTTAAAACTCTCACTAAAAGCTTCACTCATACATAAGTTATACTTAAACCCAAAATGGTTCTCCAGTAGATATTTAAGAAATGTTCATCCTTTGTTGAAATGTTTCCTTTTTGCCTTTAGACAGATTACAACTTCTCATTTCCGACTAATTTAAAATGTTATTTTATTTAAAGTATCGCCCTTACTTAAACAAGCCATACAAAGCTGGTTACAATTTCCGTTTTATTTACATTTACGTTTTATCCTCCAGAAAATATAGAATTTTTTTTATGGTTGAACTCAAATATACTGATTGATAAAAAAACGTTCCTTATGGATAAAAAAAGGCTACTATATGTATGAATTATATTATGAATAGAAAGGGAGGAGTTGTGTCACATGTGCAGCTATGGAAAATATATGGGAATGTCTGTTCAGTCCAAACTTACAACCAACTGATTGCAGCGTTACCACAAACATGGAGGAGGCAAGTGGAAAACGGAGAAGGTAGAGAACTTGTTTGCCCGCCATATTTTACAGATAGAAATTAGCTGAACGAAATTGGCATAAATAGAAAAATATACCAGTTTCATTTGAGGACAAAAATGTTGACAGCAGCCCCATACAGGTTGTAAAATAAATGGGAAGAGATTTTCGATGTACCGATTCCATGGCTCATGGTTTATGAACTGGTACGAAAAACAACACTTGACTCAGTTTCTCAATTTAAATTATTATACAAAATGAATGCCACCAACAGAGTGCTGTATGGGGCATACAGCTCAGTAGATTTAGCTGTGAATAGACCAAATCACTAGATCATGTATTCTAGTATTGCCCCTATGTAGCTTGTTTCTGATCACAGGTTCAGGAATGGTTAAAAAATCAAAACATTAACTTACAATGAATTGAACAAATAGCAGTGTTGGGCGATTTGGAAAGTCATAGTCAGTCAATAAATAATATAAGAATAGTTGTAGGAAAGGTTTTCATCTTTAGCTCACAATCTGTGGATTCTATAGTATGAGAAAGGTTCATGTATGTAAAACATCACAGCACAATTGAAAAATATATGGCTCATGGAAACCAAACGAGAGGGGTCTATGGTGATAGGTGGTATGGGCTGAGAGTGGCTGAGGGGTGGGATTAAAGAGCTGAGGTCTATGGTGATAGGTGGGATGGGCTGAGAGTGGCTGAGGGGTGGGATTAAAGAACTGAGGTCTATGGTGATAGGTGGGATGGGCTGAGAGTGGCTGAGGGGTGGGATTAAAGAGCTGAGGTCTATGGTGATAGGTGGGATGGGCTGAGAGTGTCTGATGGGGTGGGATTAAAGAGCTGAGGTCTATGGTGATAGGTGGGAGGGGCTGAGAGTGGCCGTGGGGTGGGGTTAAAGAGCTGAGGTCTATGGTGATAGGTGGGAGGGGCTGAGAGTGGCCGTGGGGTGGGATTAAAGAGCTGAGGTCTATGGTGATAGGTGGGAGGGGCTGAGAGTGGCTGGGGTGGGATTAAAGAGCTGAGGTCTATGGTGATAGGTGGGATGGGCTGAGAGTGGCTGAGGGGTGGGATTAAAGAGCTGAGGTCTATGGTGATAGGTGGGATGGGCTGAGAGTGGCTGAGGGGGCTGAGGTCTATGGTGATAGGTGGGATGGGCTGAGAGTGGCCGTGGGGTGGGATTAAAGAGCTGAGGTCTATGGTGATAGGTGGGATGGGCTGAGAGTGGCCGTGGGGTGGGATTAAAGAGCTGAGGTCTATGGTGATAGGTGGGATGGGCTGAGAGTGGCTGAGGGGTGGGATTAAAGAGCTGAGGTCTATGGTGATAGGTGGGATGGCCTGAGAGTGGCTGATGGGGTGGGATTAAAGAGCTGAGGTCTATGGTGATAGGTGGGATGGGCTGAGAGTGGCTGAGGGGTGGGATTAAAGAGCTGAGGTCTATGGTGATAGGTGGGATGGGCTGAGAGTGGCTGAGGGGTGGGATTAAAGAGCTGAGGTCTATGGTGATAGGTGGGATGGGCTGAGAGTGGCTGATGGGTGGGATTACAGAGCTGAGGTCTATGGTGATAGGTGGGAGGGGCTGAGAGTGGCCGTGGGGTGGGATTAAAGAGCTGAGGTCTGTGGTGATAGGTGGGAGGGGTGGGTGGCTGAGGGTGGGATTAAAGGCTGAGGTCTATGGTGATAGGTGGGTGGGCTGAGAGTGGCTGAGGGGTGGGATTAAAGAGCTGAGGTCTATGGTGATAGGTGGGATGGGCTGAGAGTGGCTGAGGGGTGGGATTAAAGAGCTGAGGTCTATGGTGATAGGTGGGAGGGGCTGAGAGTGGCCGTGGGGTGGGATTAAAGAGCTGAGGTCTATGGTGATAGGTGGGAGGGGCTGAGAGTGGCTGTGGGGTGGGATTAAAGAGCTGAGGTCTATGGTGATAGGTGGGAGGGGCTGAGAGTGGGGGTGGGGTGGGATTAAAGGTGGGAGCTGAGTGGCCTTGGGGTGGGATTAAAGAGCTGAGGTCTATGGTGATAGGTGGGATGGGCTGAGTGGCTGAGGGGTGGGATTAAAGAGCTGAGGTCTATGGTGATAGGTGGGAGGGGCTGAGTGGCCGTGGGGTGGATTAAAGAGCTGAGGTCTATGGTGATAGGTGGGAGGGGCTGAGAGTGGCTGAGGGGTGGGATTAAAGAGCTGAGGTCTATGGTGATAGGTGGGAGGGGCTGAGAGTGGCTGAGGGTGGGATTAAAGAGCTGAGGTCTATGGTGATAGGTGGGATGGGCTGAGAGTGGCTGAGGGGTGGGATTAAAGAGCTGAGGTCTATGGTGATAGGTGGGAGGGGCTGAGAGTGGCTGAGGGGTGGGATTAAAGAGCTGAGGTCTATGGTGATAGGTGGGATGGGCTGAGAGTGGCTGTGGGGTGGGATTAAAGAGCTGAGGTCTATGGTGATAGGTGGGAGGGGCTGAGAGTGGCTGTGGGGTGGGATTAAAGAGCTGAGGTCTATGGTGATAGGTGGGAGGGGCTGAGAGTGGCTGAGGGGTGGGATTAAAGAGCTGAGGTCTATGGTGATAGGTGGGAGGGGCTGAGAGTGGCTGTGGGGTGGGATTAAAGAGCTGAGGTCTATGGTGATAGGTGGGAGGGGCTGAGAGTGGCTGAGGGGTGGGATTAAAGAGCTGAGGTCTATGGTGATAGGTGGGAGGGGCTGAGAGTGGCCGTGGGGGTGGGATTAAAGAGCTGAGGTCTATGGTGATAGGTGGGAGGGGCTGAGCTGAGTGGCTGAGAGGGTGGGATTAAAGAGCTGAGGTCTATGGTGATAGGTGGGAGGGGCTGAGAGTGGCTGAGGGGTGGGATTAAAGAGCTGAGGTCTATGGTGATAGGTGGGATGGGCTGAGAGTGGCTGAGGGGTGGGATTAAAGAGCTGAGGTCTATGGTGATAGGTGGGATGGGCTGAGAGTGGCGTGGGGTGGGATTAAAGAGCTGAGGTCTATGGTGATAGGTGGGATGGGCTGAGAGTGGCTGAGGGGTGGGATTAAAGAGCTGAGGTCTGATGGTGATGAGGTGGGGAGCTGGGTCTATGGTGATAGGTGGGTGGCTGAGAGTGGCTGGGGTGGGATTAAAGAGCTGAGGTCTATGGTGATAGGTGGGATGGGCTGAGAGTGGCTGGGATTAAAGAGCTGAGGTCTATGGTGATAGGTGGGAGGGGCTGAGAGTGGCTGGGGTGGGATTAAAGAGCTGAGGTCTATGGTGATAGGTGGGAGGGGCTGAGAGTGGCTGGGGTGGGATTAAAGAGCTGAGGTCTATGGTGATAGGTGGGAGGGGCTGAGAGTGGCTGAGGGGTGGGATTAAAGAGCTGAGGTCTATGGTGATAGGTGGGATGGGCTGAGAGTGGCTGAGGGGTGGGATTAAAGAGCTGAGGTCTATGGTGATAGGTGGGATGGGCTGAGAGTGGCTGAGGGGTGGGATTAAAGAGCTGAGGTCTATGGTGATAGGTGGGAGGGGCTGAGAGTGGCTGGGGTGGGATTAAAGAGCTGAGGTCTATGGTGATAGGTGGGAGGGGCTGAGAGTGGCCGTGGGGTGGGATTAAAGAGCTGAGGTCTATGGTGATAGGTGGGAGGGGCTGAGAGTGGCTGAGGGGTGGGATTAAAGAGCTGAGGTCTATGGTGATAGGTGGGATGGGCTGAGAGTGGCTGAGGGGTGGGATTAAAGAGCTGAGGTCTATGGTGATAGGTGGGATGGGCTGAGAGTGGCTGTGGGGTGGGATTAAAGAGCTGAGGTCTATGGTGATAGGTGGGAGGGGCTGAGAGTCTGAGGGGTGGGATTAAAGAGCTGAGGTCTATGGTGAGGTGGGATGGGCTGAGAGTGGCTGAGGGGTGGGATTAAAGAGCTGAGGTCTATGGTGATAGGTGGGAGGGGCTGAGAGTGGCCGTGGGGTGGGATTAAAGAGCTGAGGTCTATGGTGATAGGTGGGAGGGGCTGAGAGTGGCTGAGGGGTGGGATTAAAGAGCTGAGGTCTATGGTGATAGGTGGGATGGGCTGAGAGTGGCTGAGGGGTGGGATTAAAGAGCTGAGGTCTATGGTGATAGGTGGGAGGGGCTGAGAGTGGCTGTGGGGTGGGATTAAAGAGCTGAGGTCTATGGTGATAGGTGGGAGGGGCTGAGAGTGGCCGTGGGGTGGGATTAAAGAGCTGAGGTCTATGGTGATAGGTGGGAGGGGCTGAGAGTGGCTGAGGGGTGGGATTAAAGAGCTGAGGTCTATGGTGATAGGTGGGAGGGGCTGAGAGTGGCTGAGGGGTGGGATTAAAGAGCTGAGGTCTATGGTGATAGGTGGGGATGGGCTGAGAGTGGTCTATGGTGATAGGGGGTGGGCTGAGAGTGGCTGAGGGGTGGGTTTAAAGAGCTGAGGTCTATGGTGATAGGTGGGATGGGCTGAGAGTGGCTGTGGGGTGGGATTAAAGAGTGAGGTCTATGGTGATAGGTGGGTGGGCTGAGATGGCTGAGGGGTGGGATTAAAGAGCTGAGGTCTATGGTGATAGGTGGGATGGGCTGAGAGTGGCTGAGGGGTGGGATTAAAGAGCTGAGGTCTATGGTGATAGGTGGGAGGGGCTGAGAGTGGCTGAGGGTGGGGGCTGGGATTAAAGAGCTGAGGTCTATGGTGATAGGTGGGGATGGGCTGAGAGTGGCTGTGGGGTGGGATTAAAGAGCTGAGGTCTATGGTGATAGGTGGGAGGGGCTGAGAGTGGCCGTGGGGTGGGATTAAAGAGCTGAGGTCTATGGTGATAGGTGGGAGGGGCTGAGAGTGGCTGTGGGGTGGGATTAAAGAGCTGAGGTCTATGGTGATAGGTGGGATGGGCTGAGAGTGGCTGGGGTGGGATTAAAGAGCTGAGGTCTATGGTGATAGGTGGGATGGGCTGAGAGTGGCTGAGGGTGGGATTAAAGAGCTGAGGTCTATGGTGATAGGTGGGATGGGCTGAGAGTGGCCGTGAGGGTGGGATTAAAGAGCTGAGGTCTATGGTGATAGGTGGGAGGGGCTGAGAGTGGCCTGGGGTGGGATTAAAGAGCTGAGGTCTATGGTGATAGGTGGGAGGGGCTGAGAGTGGCTGTGGGGTGGGATTAAAGAGCTGAGGTCTATGGTGATAGGTGGGAGGGGCTGAGAGTGGCTGAGGGGTGGGATTAAAGAGCTGAGGTCTATGGTGATAGGTGGGATGGGCTGAGAGTGGCTGAGGGGTGGGATTAAAGAGCTGAGGTCTATGGTGATAGGTGGGATGGGCTGAGAGTGGCTGAGGGTGGGATTAAAGAGCTGAGGTCTATGGTGATAGGTGGGATGGGCCGTGGCTGAGGGGTGGGATTAAAGAGCTGAGGTCTATGGTGATAGGTGGGATGGGCTGAGAGTGGCTGAGGGGGGGATTGGCTGAGGTTAAAGAGCTGAGAGGTCTGAGGTCTATGGTGATAGGTGGGAGGGGCTGAGAGTGGCTGTGGGGTGGGATTAAAGAGCTGAGGTCTATGGTGATAGGTGGGATGGGCTGAGAGTGGCTGAGGGGTGGGATTAAAGAGCTGAGGTCTATGGTGATAGGTGGGATGGGCTGAGAGTGGCTGAGGGGTGGGATTAAAGAGCTGAGGTCTATGGTGATAGGTGGGAGGGGCTGAGAGTGGCTGAGGGGTGGGATTAAAGAGCTGAGGTCTATGGTGATAGGTGGGAGGGGCTGAGAGTGGCTGTGGGGTGGGATTAAAGAGCTGAGGTCTGTGGTGATAGGTGGGATGGGCTGAGAGTGGCTGAGGGGTGGGATTAAAGAGCTGAGGTCTATGGTGATAGGTGGGGAGAGGGCTGAGAGTGGCTGATGGGCTGGGTGGGATTAAAGAGCTGAGGTCTATGGTGATAGGTGGGATGGGCTGAGAGTGGCTGCTGGGGTGGGATTAAAGAGCTGAGGTCTATGGTGATAGGTGGGAGGGGCTGAGAGTGGCTGAGGGGTGGGATTAAAGAGCTGAGGTCTATGGTGATAGGTGGGATGGGCTGAGAGTGGCTGTGGGGTGGGATTAAAGAGCTGAGGTCTATGGTGATAGGTGGGATGGGCTGAGAGTGGCTGCTGGGGTGGGATTAAAGAGCTGAGGTCTATGGTGATAGGTGGGAGGGGCTGAGAGTGGCTGAGGGGTGGGATTAAAGAGCTGAGGTCTATGGTGATAGGTGGGATGGGCTGAGAGTGGCTGAGGGGTGGGATTAAAGAGCTGAGGTCTATGGTGATAGGTGGGATGGGCTGAGAGTGGCTGATGGGGTGGGATTAAAGAGCTGAGGTCTATGGTGATAGGTGGGAGGGGCTGAGAGTGGCTGAGGGGTGGGATTAAAGAGCTGAGGTCTATGGTGATAGGTGGGATGGGCTGAGAGTGGCTGAGGGGTGGGATTAAAGAGCTGAGGTCTATGGTGATAGGTGGGATGGGCTGAGAGTGGCTGAGGGGTGGGATTAAAGAGCTGAGGTCTATGGTGATAGGTGGGAGGGGCTGAGAGTGGCTGTGGGGTGGGATTAAAGAGCTGAGGTCTATGGTGATAGGTGGGAGGGGCTGAGAGTGGCTTGGGGTGGGATTAAAGAGCTGAGGTCTATGGTGAAGGTGGGAGCTGAGGTCTGGGATTGAGTGATAGGTGGGATGGGCTGAGAGTGGCCTGGGGTGGGATTAAAGAGCTGAGGTCTATGGTGATAGGTGGGATGGGCTGAGAGTGGCTGTGGGGTGGGATTAAAGAGCTGAGGTCTATGGTGATAGGTGGGAGGGGCTGAGAGTGGCTGAGGGGTGGGATTAAAGAGCTGAGGTCTATGGTGATAGGTGGGATGGGCTGAGAGTGGCTGGGGTGGGATTAAAGAGCTGAGGTCTATGGTGATAGGTGGGATGGGCTGAGAGTGGCTGAGGGGTGGGATTAAAGAGCTGAGGTCTATGGTGATAGGTGGGATGGGCTGAGAGTGGCTGAGGGGTGGGATTAAAGAGCTGAGGTCTATGGTGATAGGTGGGATGGGCTGAGAGTGGCTGTGGGGTGGGATTAAAGAGCTGAGGTCTATGGTGATAGGTGGGAGGGGCTGAGAGTGGCCGTGGGGTGGGATTAAAGAGCTGAGGTCTATGGTGATAGGTGGGAGGGGCTGAGAGTGGCTGAGGGGTGGGATTAAAGAGCTGAGGTCTATGGTGATAGGTGGGATGGGCTGAGAGTGGCTGAGGGGTGGGATTAAAGAGCTGAGGTCTATGGTGATAGGTGGGATGGGCTGAGAGTGGCTGAGGGTGGGATTAAAGAGCTGAGGTCTATGGTGATAGGTGGGAGGGGCTGAGAGTGGCTGAGGGGTGGGATTAAAGAGCTGAGGTCTATGGTGATAGGTGGGAGGGGCTGAGAGTGGCCGTGGGGTGGGATTAAAGAGCTGAGGTCTATGGTGATAGGTGGGAGGGGCTGAGAGTGGCTGTGGGGTGGGATTAAAGAGCTGAGGTCTATGGTGATAGGTGGGATGGGCTGAGAGTGGCTGAGGGGTGGGATTAAAGAGCTGAGGTCTATGGTGATAGGTGGGAGGGGCTGAGAGTGGCTGAGGGGTGGGATTAAAGAGCTGAGGTCTATGGTGATAGGTGGGATGGGCTGAGAGTGGCTGTGGGGTGGGGATTAAAGAGCTGAGGTCTATGGTGATAGGTGGGATGGGCTGAGAGTGGCTGGGGGTGGGATTAAAGAGCTGAGGTCTATGGTGATAGGTGGGAGGGGCTGAGAGTGGTTGGGGTGGGATTAAAGAGCTGAGGTCTATGGTGATAGGTGGGAGGGGCTGAGAGTGGCCTTGGGGTGGGATTAAAGAGCTGAGGTCTATGGTGATAGGTGGGAGGGGCTGAGAGTGGCTGTGGGGTGGGATTAAAGAGCTGAGGTCTATGGTGATAGGTGGGAGGGGCTGAGAGTGGCTGGGGTGGGATTAAAGAGCTGAGGTCTATGGTGATAGGTGGGATGGGCTGAGAGTGGCTGAGGGGTGGGATTAAAGAGCTGAGGTCTATGGTGATAGGTGGGATGGGCTGAGAGTGGCCGGGGTGGGATTAAAGAGCTGAGGTCTATGGTGATAGGTGGGAGGGGCTGAGAGTGGCCGTGGGGTGGGATTAAAGAGCTGAGGTCTATGGTGATAGGTGGGAGGGGGGATTAGGGGTGGGATTAAAGAGCTGAGGTCTATGGTGATAGGTGGGAGGGGCTGAGAGTGGCTGAGGGGTGGGATTAAAGAGCTGAGGTCTATGGTGATAGGTGGGAGGGGCTGAGAGTGGCCTGAGGGGTGGGATTAAAGAGCTGAGGTCTATGGTGATAGGTGGGAGGGGCTGAGAGTGGCCGTGGGGTGGGATTAAAGAGCTGAGGTCTATGGTGATAGGTGGGAGGGGCTGAGAGTGGCCGTGGGGTGGGATTAAAGAGCTGAGGTCTATGGTGATAGGTGGGAGGGGCTGAGAGTGGCTGTGGGGTGGGATTAAAGAGCTGAGGTCTATGGTGATAGGTGGGAGGGGCTGAGAGTGGCTGTGGGGTGGGATTAAAGAGCTGAGGTCTGATAGGTGGGATAGGTGGGTGGGGTGGGATTAAAGAGCTGAGGTCTATGGTGATAGGTGGGTGGGCTGAGAGTGGGATTAAGAGCTGAGGTCTATGGTGATAGGTGGGATGGGCTGAGAGTGGCCGTGGGGTGGGATTAAAGAGCTGAGGTCTATGGTGATAGGTGGGAGGGGCTGAGGTGGCTGAGGGTGGGATTAAAGAGCTGAGGTCTATGGTGATAGGTGGATGGGCTGAGAGTGGCTGGGTGGGATTAAAGAGCTGAGGTCTATGGTGATAGGTGGGAGGGGCTGAGAGTGGCTGGGGTGGGATTAAAGAGCTGAGGTCTATGGTGATAGGTGGGAGGGGCTGAGAGTGGCTGAGGGGTGGGATTAAAGAGCTGAGGTCTATGGTGATAGGTGGGATGGGCTGAGAGTGGCTGAGGGGTGGGATTAAAGAGCTGAGGTCTATGGTGATAGGTGGGATGGGCTGAGAGTGGCTGTGGGGTGGGATTAAAGAGCTGAGGTCTATGGTGATAGGTGGGATGGGCTGAGAGTGGCTGAGGGGTGGGATTAAAGAGCTGAGGTCTATGGTGATAGGTGGGATGGGCTGAGAGTGGCTGAGGGGTGGGATTAAAGAGCTGAGGTCTATGGTGATAGGTGGGATGGGCTGAGAGTGGCTGTGGGGTGGGATTAAAGGTGGGATAGGTGGGCTGAGAGTGGCTGAGGGGTGGGATTAAAGAGCTGAGGTCTATGGTGATAGGTGGGATGGGCTGAGAGTGGCTGAGGGGTGGGATTAAAGAGCTGAGGTCTATGGTGATAGGTGGGATGGGCTGAGAGTGGCTGCTGGGGTGGGATTAAAGAGCTGAGGTCTATGGTGATAGGTGGGATGGGCTGAGAGTGGCTGAGGGGTGGGATTAAAGAGCTGAGGTCTATGGTGATAGGTGGGATGGGCTGAGTGGCTGATGGGGTGGGATTAAAGAGCTGAGGTCTATGGTGATAGGTGGGATGGGCTGAGAGTGGCTGAGGGGTGGGATTAAAGAGCTGAGGTCTATGGTGATAGGTGGGAGGGGCTGAGAGTGGCCGTGGGGTGCGATTAAAGAGCTGAGGTCTGTGGTGATAGAGTGGGAGGGGTGGGATTAAAGGCTGAGGTCTATGGTGATAGGTGGGATGGGCTGAGAGTGGCTGAGGGGTGGGATTAAAGAGCTGAGGTCTATGGTGATAGGTGGGATGGGCTGAGAGTGGCTGAGGGGTGGGATTAAAGAGCTGAGGTCTATGGTGATAGGTGGGATGGGCTGAGAGTGGCTGAGGGGTGGGATTAAAGAGCTGAGGTCTATGGTGATAGGTGGGAGGGGCTGAGAGTGGCCGTGGGGTGCGATTAAAGAGCTGAGGTCTGTGGTGATAGGTGGGAGGGGCTGAGAGTGGCTGAGGGGTGGGATTAAAGAGCTGAGGTCTATGGTGATAGGTGGGATGGGCTGAGAGTGGCTGAGGGGTGGGATTAAAGAGCTGAGGTCTATGGTGATAGGTGGGATGGGCTGAGAGTGGCTGAGGGGTGGGATTAAAGAGCTGAGGTCTATGGTGATAGGTGGGATGGGCTGAGAGTGGCTGAGGGGTGGGATTACAGAGCTGAGGTCTATGGTGATAGGTGGGATGGGCTGGAGTGGCTGCTGGGGTGGGATTAAAGAGCTGGTCTATGGTGATAGGTGGGATGGGCTGAGAGTGGCTGAGGGGTGGGATTAAAGAGCTGAGGTCTATGGTGATAGGTGGGATGGGCTGAGAGTGGCTGAGGGTGGGATTAAAGAGCTGAGGTCTATGGTGATAGGTGGGATGGGCTGAGAGTGGCTGCTGGGGTGGGATTAAAGAGCTGAGGTCTATGGTGATAGGTGGGATGGGCTGAGAGTGGCTGAGGGGTGGGATTAAAGAGCTGAGGTCTATGGTGATAGGTGGGATGGGCTGAGAGTGGCTGAGGGGTGGGATTAAAGAGCTGAGGTCTGTGGTGATAGGTGGGAGGGGCTGAGAGTGGCCGTGGGGTGGGATTAAAGAGCTGAGGTCTATGGTGATAGGTGGGAGGGGCTGAGAGTGGCTGTGGGGTGGGATTAAAGAGCTGAGGTCTATGGTGATAGGTGGGATGGGCTGAGAGTGGCTGAGGGGTGGGATTAAAGAGCTGAGGTCTATGGTGATAGGTGGGATGGGCTGAGAGTGGCTGAGGGGTGGGATTAAAGAGCTGAGGTCTATGGTGATAGGTGGGATGGGCTGAGAGTGGCTGAGGGGTGGGATTAAAGAGCTGAGGTCTATGGTGATAGGTGGGATGGGCTGAGAGTGGCTGCTGGGGTGGGATTAAAGAGCTGAGGTCTATGGTGATAGGTGGGAGGGGCTGAGAGTGGCTGAGGGTGGGATTAAAGAGCTGAGGTCTATGGTGATAGGTGGGATGGGCTGAGAGTGGCTGAGGGGTGGGATTAAAGAGCTGAGGTCTATGGTGATAGGTGGGATGGGCTGAGAGTGGCTGAGGGGTGGGATTAAAGAGCTGAGGTCTATGGTGATAGGTGGGATGGGCTGAGAGTGGCTGAGGGGTGGGATTAAAGAGCTGAGGTCTATGGTGATAGGTGGGATGGGCTGAGAGTGGCTGAGGGGTGGGATTAAAGAGCTGAGGTCTATGGTGATAGGTGGGAGGGGCTGAGAGTGGCTGTGGGGTGGGATTAAAGAGCTGAGGTCTATGGTGATAGGTGGGAGGGGCTGAGAGTGGCTGAGGGGTGGGATTAAAGAGCTGAGGTCTATGGTGATAGGTGGGATGGGCTGAGAGTGGCTGTGGGGTGGATTAAAGAGCTGAGGTCTATGGTGATAGGTGGGAGTGGCTGTGGGGTGGGATTAAAGAGCTGAGGTCTATGGTGATAGGTGGGAGGGGCTGAGAGTGGCTGTGGGGTGGGATTAAAGAGCTGAGGTCTATGGTGATAGGTGGGATGGGCTGAGAGTGGCTGAGGGGTGGGATTAAAGAGCTGAGGTCTATGGTGATAGGTGGGAGGGGCTGAGAGTGGCTGAGGGGTGGGATTAAAGAGCTGAGGTCTGTGGTGATAGGTGGGATGGGCTGAGAGTGGCTGTGGGGTGGGATTAAAGAGCTGAGGTCTATGGTGATAGGTGGGAGGGGCTGAGAGTGGCTGAGGGGTGGGATTAAAGAGCTGAGGTCTATGGTGATAGGTGGGATGGGCTGAGAGTGGCTGAGGGTGGGATTAAAGAGCTGAGGTCTATGGTGATAGGTGGGATGGGCTGAGAGTGGCTGAGGGGTGGGATTAAAGAGCTGAGGTCTATGGTGATAGGTGGGATGGGCTGAGAGTGGCTGAGGGGTGGGATTAAAGAGCTGAGGTCTATGGTGATAGTGGGATGGGCTGAGAGTGGCTGAGGGGTGGGATTAAAGAGCTGAGGTCTATGGTGATAGGTGGGATGGGCTGAGAGTGGCTGAGGGGTGGGATTAAAGAGCTGAGGTCTATGGTGATAGGTGGGATGGGCTGAGAGTGGCTGAGGGGTGGGATTAAAGAGCTGAGGTCTATGGTGATAGGTGGGATGGGCTGAGAGTGGCTGAGGGGTGGGATTAAAGAGCTGAGGTCTATGGTGATAGGTGGGATGGGCTGAGAGTGGCTGAGGGTGGGATTAAAGAGCTGAGGTCTATGGTGATAGGTGGGATGGGCTGAGAGTGGCTGAGGGGTGGGATTAAAGAGCTGAGGTCTATGGTGATAGGTGGGATGGGCTGAGAGTGGCCGTGGGGTGGGATTAAAGAGCTGAGGTCTATGGTGATAGGTGGGAGAGTGGCTGAGTGGTGGGATTAAAGAGTGGTCTATGGTGATAGGTGGGATGGGTGGGGATTAAAGAGCTGAGGTCTATGGTGATAGGTGGGAGGGGGAGAGTGGCTGTGGGGTGGGGTTAAAGAGCTGAGGTCTATGGTGATAGGTGGGAGGGGCTGAGTGGCTGAGGGTGGGATTAAAGAGCTGAGGTCTATGGTGATAGGTGGGAGGGGCTGAGAGTGGCCGTGGGGTGGATTAAAGAGCTGAGGTCTATGGTGATAGGTGGGAGGGGCTGAGAGTGGCTGAGGGGTGGGATTAAAGAGCTGAGGTCTATGGTGATAGGTGGGAGGGGCTGAGAGTGGCCGTGGGGTGGGATTAAAGAGCTGAGGTCTATGGTGATAGGTGGGAGGGGCTGAGAGTGGTGGGGTGGGATTAAAAGAGCTGAGGTCTATGGTGATAGGTGGGAGAGTGGCTGAGTGGTGGGATTAAAGAGCTGAGGTCTATGGTGATAGGTGGGAGGGGCTGAGAGTGGCCTTGGGGTGGGATTAAAGAGCTGAGGTCTATGGTGATAGGTGGGAGGGGCTGAGAGTGGCTGTGGGGTGGGATTAAAGAGCTGAGGTCTATGGTGATAGGTGGGATGGGCTGAGAGTGGCTGAGGGGTGGGATTAAAGAGCTGAGGTCTATGGTGATAGGTGGGATGGGCTGAGAGTGGCTGAGGGTGGGATTAAAGAGCTGAGGTCTATGGTGATAGGTGGGATGGGCTGAGAGTGGCTGAGGGGTGGGATTAAAGAGCTGAGGTCTATGGTGATAGGTGGGATGGGCTGAGAGTGGCTGAGGGGTGGGATTAAAGAGCTGAGGTCTATGGTGATAGGTGGGATGGGCTGAGAGTGGCTGAGGGTGGGATTAAAGAGCTGAGGTCTATGGTGATAGGTGGGAGGGGCTGAGAGTGGCTGGGGTGCGATTAAAGAGCTGAGGTCTGTGGTGATAGGTGGGAGGGGCTGAGAGTGGCTGAGGGGTGGGATTAAAGAGCTGAGGTCTATGGTGATAGGTGGGATGGGCTGAGAGTGGCTGAGGGGTGGGATTAAAGAGCTGAGGTCTATGGTGATAGGTGGGATGGGCTGAGAGTGGCTGAGGGGTGGGATTAAAGAGCTGAGGTCTATGGTGATAGGTGGGATGGGCTGAGAGTGGCTGAGGGGTGGGATTAAAGAGCTGAGGTCTATGGTGATAGGTGGGGGAGTGGCTGCTGGGGTGGGATTAAAGAGCTGAGGTCTATGGTGATAGGTGGGAGGGGCTGAGAGTGGCTGAGGGGTGGGATTAAAGAGCTGAGGTCTATGGTGATAGGTGGGATGGGCTGAGAGTGGCTGAGGGGTGGGATTAAAGAGCTGAGGTCTATGGTGATAGGTGGGATGGGCTGAGAGTGGCTGAGGGGTGGGATTAAAGAGCTGAGGTCTATGGTGATAGGTGGGATGGGCTGAGAGTGGCTGAGGGGGGTAGAATTACAGAGCTGAGGTTTATGGTGATAGGTGGGATGGGCTGAGAGTGGCTGCTGGGGTGGGATTAAAGAGCTGAGGTCTATGGTGATAGGTGGGAGGGGCTGAGAGTGGCTGAGGGGTGGGATTAAAGAGCTGAGGTCTATGGTGATAGGTGGTATGGGCTGAGAGTGGCTGAGGGGTGGAATTACAGAGCTGAGGTCTATGGTGATAGATGGGATGGGCTGAGAGTGGCTGCTGGGGTGGGATTAAAGAGCTGAGGTCTATGGTGATAGGTGGGAGGGGCTGAGAGTGGCTGAGGGGTGGGATTAAAGAGCTGAGGTCTATGGTGATAGGTGGGATGGGCTGAGAGTGGCTGAGGGTGGGATTAAAGAGCTGAGGTCTATGGTGATAGGTGGGATGGGCTGAGAGTGGCTGAGGGGTGGGATTAAAGAGCTGAGGTCTGTGGTGATAGGTGGGAGGGGCTGAGAGTGGCTGAGGGGTGGGATTAAAGAGCTGAGGTCTATGGTGATAGGTGGGATGGGCTGAGAGTGGCTGATGGGGTGGGATTAAAGAGCTGAGGTCTATGGTGATAGGTGGGATGGGCTGAGAGTGGCTGAGGGGTGGGATTAAAGAGCTGAGGTCTATGGTGATAGGTGGGATGGGCTGAGAGTGGCTGAGGGTGGGATTAAAGAGCTGAGGTCTATGGTGATAGGTGGGATGGGCTGAGAGTGGCTGAGGGTGGGGGTGGTCTATGGTGATAGGTGGGATGGGCTGAGGTGGCTAGGGGTGGATTGAGCTGAGGTCTGTGGTGATAGGTGGGATGGGCTGAGAGTGGCTGAGGGGTGGGATTAAAGAGCTGAGGTCTATGGTGATAGGTGGGATGGACTGAGAGTGGCTATGGATTAAAGAGCTGAGGTCTATGGTGATAGGTGGGAGGGGCTGAGAGTGGCCGTGGGGTGGGATTAAAGAGCTGAGGTCTATGGTGATAGGTGGGAGGGGCTGAGAGTGGCCGTGGGGTGGGATTAAAGAGCTGAGGTCTATGGTGATAGGTGGGAGGGGCTGAGAGTGGCGTGGGGTGGGGTTAAAGAGCTGAGGTCTATGGTGATAGGTGGGAGGGGCTGAGAGTGGTGGGGTGGGATTAAAGAGCTGAGGTCTATGGTGATAGGTGGGAGGGGCTGAGAGTGGCTGAGGGGTGGGATTAAAGAGCTGAGGTCTATGGTGATAGGTGGGAGGGGCTGAGAGTGGCTGGGGTGGGATTAAAGAGCTGAGGTCTATGGTGATAGGTGGGAGGGGCTGAGAGTGGCCGTGGGGTGGGATTAAAGAGCTGAGGTCTATGGTGATAGGTGGGAGGGGCTGAGAGTGGCTGTGGGGTGGGATTAAAGAGCTGAGGTCTATGGTGATAGGTGGGAGGGGCTGAGCGTGGCTGAGGGGTGGGATTAAAGAGCTGAGGTCTATGGTGATAGGTGGGATGGGCTGAGAGTGGCTGAGGGTGGGATTAAAGAGCTGAGGTCTATGGTGATAGGTGGGATGGGCTGAGAGTGGCTGAGGGGTGGGATTAAAGAGCTGAGGTCTGTGGTGATAGGTGGGAGGGGCTGAGAGTGGCTGAGGGGTGGGAATAAAGAGCTGAGGTCTATGGTGATAGGTGGGAGGGGCTGAGAGTGGCCGTGGGGTGCGATTAAAGAGCTGAGGTCTGTGGTGA
This sequence comes from Oncorhynchus gorbuscha, assembly GCF_021184085.1. Classification (NCBI taxonomy): domain Eukaryota; kingdom Metazoa; phylum Chordata; class Actinopteri; order Salmoniformes; family Salmonidae; genus Oncorhynchus; species Oncorhynchus gorbuscha. The sequence goes on along the minus strand of NC_060175.1, from coordinate 15,555,179 downwards.
TAGGTGGGAGGGGCTGAGAGTGGCTGAGGGGTGGGATTAAAGAGCTGAGGTCTATGGTGATAGGTGGGATGGGCTGAGAGTGGCTGAGGGTGGGATTAAAGAGCTGAGGTCTATGGTGATAGGTGGGATGGGCTGAGAGTGGCTGAGGGGTGGGATTAAAGAGCTGAGGTCTATGGTGATAGGTGGGATGGGCTGAGAGTGGCTGAGGGGTGGGAATTAAGAGCTGAGGTTTATGGTGATAGGTGGGATGGGCTGAGAGTGGCTGCTGGGGTGGGATTAAAGAGCTGAGGTCTATGGTGATAGGTGGGAGAGTGGCTGAGGGGTGGGATTAAAGAGTGGTCTATGGTGATAGGTGGGAGTGGCTGAGGGGTGGGATTAAAGAGCTGAGGTCTATGGTGATAGGTGGGATGGGCTGAGAGTGGCTGAGGGGTGGGATTAAAGAGCTGAGGTCTATGGTGATAGGTGGGATGGGCTGAGAGTGGCCGAGGGGTAGAATTACAGAGCTGAGGTTTATGGTGATAGGTGGGATGGGCTGAGAGTGGCTCCTGGGGTGGGATTAAAGAGCTGAGGTCTATGGTGATAGGTGGGAGGGGCTGAGAGTGGCTGAGGGGTGGGATTAAAGAGCTGAGGTCTATGGTGATAGGTGGTATGGGCTGAGAGTGGCTGAGGGGTGGAATTACAGAGCTGAGGTCTATGGTGATAGATGGGATGGGCTGAGAGTGGCTGCTGGGGTGGGATTAAAGAGCTGAGGTCTATGGTGATAGGTGGGAGGGGCTGAGAGTGGCTGAGGGGTGGGATTAAAGAGCTGAGGTCTATGGTGATAGGTGGGATGGGCTGAGAGTGGCTGAGGGGTGGGATTAAAGAGCTGAGGTCTATGGTGATAGGTGGGATGGGCTGAGAGTGGCTGAGGGGTGGGATTAAAGAGCTGAGGTCTGTGGTGATAGGTGGAGAGGGGCTGAGAGTGGCTGAGGGGTGGGATTAAAGAGCTGAGGTCTATGGTGATAGGTGGGATGGGCTGAGAGTGGCTGATGGGGTGGGATTAAAGAGCTGAGGTCTATGGTGATAGGTGGGATGGGCTGAGAGTGGCTGAGGGGTGGGATTAAAGAGCTGAGGTCTATGGTGATAGGTGGGATGGGCTGAGAGTGGCTGAGGGGTGGGATTAAAGACCTGAGGTCTATGGTGATAGGTGGGATGGGCTGAGAGTGGCTGAGGGGTGGGATTAAAGAGCTGAGGTCTATGGTGATAGGTGGGATGGGCTGAGAGTGGCTGAGGGGTGGGATTAAAGAGCTGAGGTCTGTGGTGATAGGTGGGATGGGCTGAGAGTGGCTGAGGGGTGGGATTAAAGAGCTGAGGTCTATGGTGATAGGTGGGATGGGCTGAGAGTGGCTGAGTGGTGGGATTAAAGAGCTGAGGTCTATGGTGATAGGTGGGAGGGGCTGAGAGTGGCTGGGGTGGGATTAAAGAGCTGAGGTCTATGGTGATAGGTGGGAGGGGCTGAGAGTGGCCGTGGGGTGGGATTAAAGAGCTGAGGTCTATGGTGATAGGTGGGAGGGGCTGAGAGTGGCCGTGGGGTGGGGTTAAAGAGCTGAGGTCTATGGTGATAGGTGGGATGGGCTGAGAGTGGCTGAGGGGTGGGATTAAAGAGCTGAGGTCTATGGTGATAGGTGGGATGGGCTGAGAGTGGCTGAGGGGTGGGATTAAAGAGCTGAGGTCTATGGTGATAGGTGGGATGGGCTGAGAGTGGCTGAGGGGTGGGATTAAAGAGCTGAGGTCTATGGTGATAGGTGGGATGGGCTGAGAGTGGCTGAGGGGTGGGATTAAAGAGCTGAGGTCTATGGTGATAGGTGGGATGGGCTGAGAGTGGCTGAGGGGTGGGATTAAAGAGCTGAGGTCTATGGTGATAGGTGGGATGGGCTGAGAGTGGCTGAGGGGTGGGATTAAAGAGCTGAGGTCTATGGTGATAGGTGGGATGGGCTGAGAGTGGCTGAGGGGTGGGATTAAAGAGCTGAGGTCTATGGTGATAGGTGGGAGGGGCTGAGAGTGGCTGTGGGGTGGGATTAAAGAGCTAAGGTCTATGGTGATAGGTGGGATGGGCTGAGAGTGGCTGAGGGTGGGATTAAAGAGCTGAGGTCTATGGTGATAGGTGGGATGGGCTGAGAGTGGCTGAGGGGTGGGATTAAAGAGCTGAGGTCTATGGTGATAGGTGGGAGGGGCTGAGTGGCCGTGGGGTGGGGTGGCTGAGGGGTGATAGGTGGGAGGGGCTGTGGGGTGGGATTAAAGAGCTGAGGTCTATGGTGATAGGTGGGAGGGGCTGAGAGTGGCCGTGGGGTGCGATTAAAGAGCTGAGGTCTGTGGTGATAGGTGGGATGGGCTGAGAGTGGCTGAGGGTGGGATTAAAGAGCTGAGGTCTATGGTGATAGGTGGGAGGGGCTGAGAGTGGCTGGGGTGGGGTTAAAGAGCTGAGGTCTATGGTGATAGGTGGGAGGGGCTGTGGGGTGGGATTAAAGAGCTGAGGTCTATGGTGATAGGTGGGAGGGGCTGAGAGTGGTTGAGGGCGGGATTAAAGAGCTGAGGTCTATGGTGATAGGTGGGAGGGGCTGAGAGTGGCCTTGGGGTGGGATTAAAGAGCTGAGGTCTATGGTGATAGGTGGGAGGGGCTGAGAGTGGCTGTGGGGTGGGATTAAAGAGCTGAGGTCTATGGTGATAGGTGGGAGGGGCTGAGAGTGGCCGTGGGGTGGGGTTAAAGAGCTGAGGTCTATGGTGATAGGTGGGAGGGGCTGAGAGTGGCTGAGGGGTGGGATTAAAGAGCTGAGGTCTATGGTGATAGGTGGGATGGGCTGAGAGTGGCTGAGGGGTGGGATTAAAGAGCTGAGGTCTATGGTGATAGGTGGGATGGGCTGAGAGTGGCTGAGGGGTGGGATTAAAGAGCTGAGGTCTGTGGTGATAGGTGGGAGGGGCTGAGAGTGGCTGAGGGGTGGGATTAAAGAGCTGAGGTCTATGGTGATAGGTGGGAGGGGCTGAGAGTGGCCGTGGGGTGCGATTAAAGAGCTGAGGTCTGTGGTGATAGGTGGGAGGGGCTGAGAGTGGCTGAGGGGTGGGATTAAAGAGCTGAGGTCTATGGTGATAGGTGGGAGGGGCTGAGAGTGGCTGAGGGGTGGGATTAAAGAGCTGAGGTCTATGGTGATAGGTGGGATGGGCTGAGAGTGGCTGAGGGGTGGGATTAAAGAGCTGAGGTCTATGGTGATAGGTGGGATGGGCTGAGAGTGGCTGAGGGGTGGAATTACAGAGCTGAGGTTTATGGTGATAGGTGGGATGGGCTGAGAGTGGCTGCTGGGGTGGTATTAAAGAGCTGAGGTCTATGGTGATAGGTGGGAGGGGCTGAGAGTGGCTGAGGGGTGGGATTAAAGAGCTGAGGTCTATGGTGATAGGTGGGATGGGCTGAGAGTGGCTGAGGGGTGGGATTAAAGAGCTGAGGTCTATGGTGATAGGTGGGATGGGCTGAGAGTGGCTGAGGGGTGGGATTAAAGAGCTGAGGTCTATGGTGATAGGTGGGATGGGCTGAGAGTGGCCGAGGGGTAGAATTACAGAGCTGAGGTTTATGGTGATAGGTGGGATGGGCTGAGAGTGGCTCCTGGGGTGGGATTAAAGAGCTGAGGTCTATGGTGATAGGTGGGAGGGGCTGAGAGTGGCTGAGGGTGGGATTAAAGAGCTGAGGTCTATGGTGATAGGTGGTATGGGCTGAGAGTGGCTGAGGGGTGGAATTACAGAGCTGAGGTCTATGGTGATAGATGGGATGGGCTGAGAGTGGCTGCTGGGGTGGGATTAAAGAGCTGAGGTCTATGGTGATAGGTGGGAGGGGCTGAGAGTGGCTGAGGGGTGGGATTAAAGAGCTGAGGTCTATGGTGATAGGTGGGATGGGCTGAGAGTGGCTGAGGGGTGGGATTAAAGAGCTGAGGTCTATGGTGATAGGTGGGATGGGCTGAGAGTGGCTGAGGGGTGGGATTAAAGAGCTGAGGTCTGTGGTGATAGGTGGGAGGGGCTGAGAGTGGCTGAGGGGTGGGAATAAAGAGCTGAGGTCTATGGTGATAGGTGGGATGGGCTGAGAGTGGCTGATGGGGTGGGATTAAAGAGCTGAGGTCTATGGTGATAGTTGGGATGGGCTGAGAGTGGCTGAGGGTGGGATTAAAGAGCTGAGGTCTATGGTGATAGGTGGGATGGGCTGAGAGTGGCTGAGGGGTGGGATTAAAGACCTGAGGTCTATGGTGATAGGTGGGATGGGCTGAGAGTGGCTGAGGGGTGGGATTAAAGAGTTGAGGTCTATGGTGATAGGTGGGATGGGCTGAGAGTGGCTGAGGGGTGGGATTAAAGAGCTGAGGTCTGTGGTGATAGGTGGGATGGGCTGAGAGTGGCTGAGGGGTGGGATTAAAGAGCTGAGGTCTATGGTGATAGGTGGGATGGACTGAGAGTGGCTGAGTGGCGGGATTAAAGAGCTGAGGTCTATGGTGATAGGTGGGAGGTGCTGAGAGTGGCCTTGGGGTGGGATTAAAGAGCTGAGGTCTATGGTGATAGGTGGGAGGGGCTGAGAGTGGCCGTGGGGTGGGATTAAAGAGCTGAGGTCTATGGTGATAGGTGGGAGGGGCTGAGAGTGGCCGTGGGGTGGGGTTAAAGAGCTGAGGTCTATGGGGATAGGTGGGAGGGGCTGAGAGTGGCTGAGGGGTGGGATTAAAGAGCTGAGGTCTATGGTGATAGGTGGGATGGGCTGAGAGTGGCTGAGGGGTGGGATTAAAGAGCTGAGGTCTATGGTGATAGGTGGGATGGGCTGAGAGTGGCTGAGGGGTGGGATTAAAGAGCTGAGATCTATGGTGATAGGTGGGATGGGCTGAGAGTGGCTGAGGGGTGGGATTAAAGAGCTGAGGTCTATGGTGATAGGTGGGATGGGCTGAGAGTGGCTGAGTGGCGGGATTAAAGAGCTGAGGTCTATGGTGATAGGTGGATGGGCTGAGAGTGGCCGAGGGGTGGGATTAAAGAGCTGAGGTCTATGGTGATAGGTGGGAGGGGCTGAGAGTGGCCGTGGGGTGGGGTTAAAGAGCTGAGGTCTATGGTGATAGGTGGGAGGGGCTGAGAGTGGCTGAGTGGTGGGATTAAAGAGCTGAGGTCTATGGTGATAGGTGGGATGGGCTGAGAGTGGCCGAGGGGTGGGATTAAAGAGCTGAGGTCTATGGTGATAGGTGGGAGGGCTGAGAGTGGCCTGAGGGTGGGGTTAAAGAGCTGAGGTCTATGGTGATAGGTGGGAGGGGCTGTGGGTGGGATTAAAGAGCTGAGGTCTATGGTGATAGGTGGGAGGGGCTGAGAGTGGCCGTGAGGGGTGGATTAAAGAGCTGAGGTCTATGGTGATAGGTGGGATGGGCTGAGAGTGGCCGAGGGGTGGGATTAAAGAGCTGAGGTCTATGGTGATAGGTGGGAGGGGCTGAGAGTGGCCGTGGGGTGGGGTTAAAGAGCTGAGGTCTATGGTGATAGGTGGGAGGGGCTGTGGGGTGGGATTAAAGAGCTGAGGTCTATGGTGATAGGTGGGAGGGGCTGAGAGTGGTTGAGTGGCGGGATTAAAGAGCTGAGGTCTATGGTGATAGGTGGGAGGGGCTGAGAGTGTCCTTGGGGTGGGATTAAAGAGCTGAGGTCTATGGTGATAGGTGGGAGGGGCTGAGAGTGGCCGTGGGGTGGGATTAAAGAGCTGAGGTCTATGGTGATAGGTGGGAGGGGCTGAGAGTGGCCTGGGGTGGGGTTAAAGAGCTGAGGTCTATGGTGATAGGTGGGAGGGGCTGAGAGTGGCTGAGGGTGGGATTAAAGAGCTGAGGTCTATGGTGATAGGTGGGATGGGCTGAGAGTGGCTGAGGGGTGGGATTAAAGAGCTGAGGTCTATGGTGATAGGTGGGATGGGCTGAGAGTGGCTGAGGGGTGGGATTAAAGAGCTGAGGTCTGTGGTGATAGGTGGGATGGGCTGAGAGTGGCTGAGGGGTGGGATTAAAGAGCTGAGGTCTATGGTGATAGGTGGGAGGGGCTGAGAGTGGCTGTGGGGTGGATTAAAGAGCTGAGGTCTGTGGTGATAGGTGGGAGGGGCTGAGAGTGGCTGAGGGGTGGGATTAAAGAGCTGAGGTCTATGGTGATAGGTGGGATGGGCTGAGAGTGGCTGAGGGGTGGGATTAAAGAGCTGAGGTCTATGGTGATAGGTGGGATGGGCTGAGAGTGGCTGAGGGGTGGGATTAAAGAGCTGAGGTCTATGGTGATAGGTGGGATGGGCTGAGAGTGGCCGAGGGGTAGAATTACAGAGCTGAGGTTTATGGTGATAGGTGGGATGGGCTGAGAGTGGCTGCTGGGGTGGTATTAAAGAGCTGAGGTCTATGGTGATAGGTGGGAGGGGCTGAGAGTGGCTGAGGGGTGGGATTAAAGAGCTGAGGTCTATGGTGATAGGTGGTATGGGCTGAGAGTGGCTGAGGGGTGGAATTACAGAGCTGAGGTCTATGGTGATAGATGGGATGGGCTGAGAGTGGCTGCTGGGGTGGGATTAAAGAGCTGAGGTCTATGGTGATAGGTGGGAGGGGCTGAGAGTGGCTGAGGGGTGGGATTAAAGAGCTGAGGTCTATGGTGATAGGTGGGATGGGCTGAGAGTGGCTGAGGGGTGGGATTAAAGAGCTGAGGTCTATGGTGATAGGTGGGATGGGCTGAGAGTGGCTGAGGGGTGGGATTAAAGAGCTGAGATCTATGGTGATAGGTGGGATGGGCTGAGAGTGGCTGAGGGGTGGGATTAAAGAGCTGAGGTCTATGGTGATAGGTGGGAGGGGCTGAGAGTGGCTGTGGGGTGCGATTAAAGAGCTGAGGTCTGTGGTGATAGGTGGGAGGGGCTGAGAGTGGCTGAGGGGTGGGATTAAAGAGCTGAGGTCTATGGTGATAGGTGGGATGGGCTGAGAGTGGCTGAGGGGTGGGATTAAAGAGCTGAGGTCTATGGTGATAGCTGGGATGGGCTGAGAGTGGCTGAGGGGTGGGATTAAAGAGCTGAGGTCTATGGTGATAGGTGGGAGGGGCTGAGAGTGGCCGTGGGGTGGGATTAAAGAGCTGAGGTCTATGGTGATAGGTGGGAGGGGCTGAGAGTGGCCGTGGGGTGGATTAAAGAGCTGAGGTCTGTGGTGATAGGTGGGAGGGGCTGAGAGTGGCTGAGGGGTGGGATTAAAGAGCTGAGGTCTATGGTGATAGGTGGGATGGGCTGAGAGTGGCTGAGGGGTGGGATTAAAGAGCTGAGGTCTATGGTGATAGGTGGGATGGGCTGAGAGTGGCTGAGGGTGGGATTAAAGAGCTGAGGTCTATGGTGATAGGTGGGATGGGCTGAGAGTGGCCGAGGGTAGAATTACAGAGCTGAGGTTTATGGTGATAGGTGGGATGGGCTGAGAGTGGCTGCTGGGGTGGGATTAAAGAGCTGAGGTCTATGGTGATAGGTGGGAGGGGCTGAGAGTGGCTGAGGGGTGGGATTAAAGAGCTGAGGTCTATGGTGATAGGTGGGATGGGCTGAGAGTGGCTGAGGGGTGGGATTAAAGAGCTGAGGTCTATGGTGATAGGTGGGAGGGGCTGAGAGTGGCCGTGGGGTGCGATTAAAGAGCTGAGGTCTGTGGTGATAGGTGGGGGGGCTGAGAGTGGCTGAGGGGTGGGATTAAAGAGCTGAGGTCTATGGTGATAGGTGGGATGGCCTGAGAGTGGCTGAGGGGTGGGATTAAAGAGCTGATGTCTATGGTGATAGCTGGGATGGGCTGAGAGTGGCTGAGGGGTGGGATTAAAGAGCTGAGGTCTATGGTGATAGGTGGGAGGGGCTGAGAGTGGCCGTGGGGTGGGATTAAAGAGCTGAGGTCTATGGTGATAGGTGGGAGGGGCTGAGAGTGGCCGTGGGGTGGGATTAAAGAGCTGAGGTCTATGGTGATAGGTGGGAGGGGCTGAGAGTGGCCGTGGGGTGCGATTAAAGAGCTGAGGTCTGTGGTGATAGGTGGGAGGGGCTGAGAGTGGCTGAGGGTGGGATTAAAGAGCTGAGGTCTATGGTGATAGGTGGGATGGGCTGAGAGTGGCTGAGGGGTGGGATTAAAGAGCTGAGGTCTATGGTGATAGGTGGGATGGGCTGAGAGTGGCTGAGGGGTAGAATTAAAGAGCTGAGGTTTATGGTGATAGGTGGGATGGGCTGAGAGTGGCTGAGGGTGGGATTAAAGAGCTGAGATCTATGGTGATAGGTGGGATGGGCTGAGAGTGGCTGAGGGGTGGGATTAAAGAGCTGAGGTCTATGGTGATAGGTGGGATGGGCTGAGAGTGGCTGAGTGGCGGGATTAAAGAGCTGAGGTCTATGGTGATAGGTGGGATGGGCTGAGAGTGGCGAGGGGTGGGATTAAAGAGCTGAGGTCTATGGTGATAGGTGGGAGGGGCTGAGAGTGGCCGTGGGGTGGGGTTAAAGAGCTGAGGTCTATGGTGATAGGTGGGAGGGGCTGAGAGTGGCTGAGTGGCGGGATTAAAGAGCTGAGGTCTATGGTGATAGGTGGGATGGGCTGAGAGTGGCCGAGGGGTGGGATTAAAGAGCTGAGGTCTATGGTGATAGGTGGGAGGGGCTGAGAGTGGCCGTGGGGTGGGGTTAAAGAGCTGAGGTCTATGGTGATAGGTGGGAGGGGCTGTGGGGTGGGATTAAAGAGCTGAGGTCTATGGTGATAGGTGGGAGGGGCTGAGAGTGGCCGTGGGGTGCGATTAAAGAGCTGAGGTCTGTGGTGATAGGTGGGATGGGCTGAGAGTGGCCGAGGGGTGGGATTAAAGAGCTGAGGTCTATGGTGATAGGTGGGAGGGGCTGAGAGTGGCCGTGGGGTGGGGTTAAAGAGCTGAGGTCTATGGTGATAGGTGGGAGGGGCTGTGGGGTGGGATTAAAGAGCTGAGGTCTATGGTGATAGGTGGGAGGGGCTGAGAGTGGTTGAGTGGCGGGATTAAAGAGCTGAGGTCTATGGTGATAGGTGGGAGGGGCTGAGAGTGTCCTTGGGGTGGGATTAAAGAGCTGAGGTCTATGGTGATAGGTGGGAGGGGCTGAGAGTGGCCGTGGGGTGGGATTAAAGAGCTGAGGTCTATGGTGATAGGTGGGAGGGGCTGAGAGTGGCCGTGGGGTGGGGTTAAAGAGCTGAGGTCTATGGTGATAGGTGGGAGGGGCTGAGCGTGGCTGAGGGGTGGGATTAAAGAGCTGAGGTCTATGGTGATAGGTGGGATGGGCTGAGAGTGGCTGAGGGGTGGGATTAAAGAGCTGAGGTCTATGGTGATAGGTGGGATGGGCTGAGAGTGGCTGAGGGGTGGGATTAAAGAGCTGAGGTCTGTGGTGATAGGTGGGAGGGGCTGAGAGTGGCTGAGGGGTGGGAATAAAGAGCTGAGGTCTATGGTGATAGGTGGGAGGGGCTGAGAGTGGCCGTGGGGTGCGATTAAAGAGCTGAGGTCTGTGGTTATAGGTGGGAGGGGCTGAGAGTGGCTGAGGGGTGGGATTAAAGAGCTGAGGTCTATGGTGATAGGTGGGATGGGCTGAGAGTGGCTGAGGGGTGGGATTAAAGAGCTGAGGTCTATGGTGATAGGTGGGATGGGCTGAGAGTGGCTGAGGGGTGGGATTAAAGAGCTGAGGTCTATGGTGATAGGTGGGATGGGCTGAGAGTGGCCGAGGGGTAGAATTACAGAGCTGAGGTTTATGGTGATAGGTGGGATGGGCTGAGAGTGGCTGCTGGGGTGGTATTAAAGAGCTGAGGTCTATGGTGATAGGTGGGAGGGGCTGAGAGTGGCTGAGGGGTGGGATTAAAGAGCTGAGGTCTATGGTGATAGGTGGTATGGGCTGAGAGTGGCTGAGGGGTGGAATTACAGAGCTGAGGTCTATGGTGATAGATGGGATGGGCTGAGAGTGGCTGCTGGGGTGGGATTAAAGAGCTGAGGTCTATGGTGATAGGTGGGAGGGGCTGAGAGTGGCTGAGGGGTGGGATTAAAGAGCTGAGGTCTATGGTGATAGGTGGGATGGGCTGAGAGTGGCTGAGGGGTGGGATTAAAGAGCTGAGGTCTATGGTGATAGGTGGGATGGGCTGAGAGTGGCTGAGGGGTGGGATTAAAGAGCTGAGATCTATGGTGATAGGTGGGATCGGCTGAGAGTGGCTGAGGGGTGGGATTAAAGAGCTGAGGTCTATGGTGATAGGTGGGAGGGGCTGAGAGTGGCCGTGGGGTGCGATTAAAGAGCTGAGGTCTGTGGTGATAGGTGGGAGGGGCTGAGAGTGGCTGAGGGGTGATTAAAGAGCTGAGGTCTATGGTGATAGGTGGGATGGGCTGAGAGTGGCTGAGGGGTGGGATTAAAGAGCTGAGGTCTATGGTGATAGCTGGGATGGGCTGAGAGTGGCTGAGGGTGGGATTAAAGAGCTGAGGTCTATGGTGATAGGTGGGAGGGGCTGAGAGTGGCCGTGGGGTGGGATTAAAGAGCTGAGGTCTATGGTGATAGGTGGGAGGGGCTGAGAGTGGCCGTGGGGTGCGATTAAAGAGCTGAGGTCTGTGGTGATAGGTGGGAGGGGCTGAGAGTGGCTGAGGGGTGGGATTAAAGAGCTGAGGTCTATGGTGATAGGTGGGATGGGCTGAGAGTGGCTGAGGGGTGGGATTAAAGAGCTGAGGTCTATGGTGATAGGTGGGATGGGCTGAGAGTGGCTGAGGGGTGGGATTAAAGAGCTGAGGTCTATGGTGATAGGTGGGATGGGCTGAGAGTGGCCGAGGGGTAGAATTACAGAGCTGAGGTTTATGGTGATAGGTGGGATGGGCTGAGAGTGGCTCCTGGGGTGGGATTAAAGAGCTGAGGTCTATGGTGATAGGTGGGAGGGGCTGAGAGTGGCTGAGGGGTGGGATTAAAGAGCTGAGATCTATGGTGATAGGTGGGATGGGCTGAGAGTGGCTGAGGGGTGGGATTAAAGAGCTGAGGTCTATGGTGATAGGTGGGAGGGGCTGAGAGTGGCCGTGGGGTGCGATTAAAGAGCTGAGGTCTGTGGTGATAGGTGGGAGGGGCTGAGAGTGGCTGAGGGGTGGGATTAAAGAGCTGAGGTCTATGGTGATAGGTGGGATGGGCTGAGAGTGGCTGAGGGGTGGGATTAAAGAGCTGATGTCTATGGTGATAGCTGGGATGGGCTGAGAGTGGCTGAGGGGTGGGATTAAAGAGCTGAGGTCTATGGTGATAGGTGGGAGGGGCTGAGAGTGGCCGTGGGGTGGGATTAAAGAGCTGAGGTCTATGGTGATAGGTGGGAGGGGCTGAGAGTGGCTGTGGGGTGGGATTAAAGAGCTGAGGTCTATGGTGATAGGTGGGAGGGGCTGAGAGTGGCCGTGGGGTGCGATTAAAGAGCTGAGGTCTGTGGTGATAGGTGGGAGGGGCTGAGAGTGGCTGAGGGGTGGGATTAAAGAGCTGAGGTCTATGGTGATAGGTGGGATGGGCTGAGAGTGGCTGAGGGGTGGGATTAAAGTGCTGAGGTCTATGGTGATAGGTGGGATGGGCTGAGAGTGGCCGAGGGGTAGAATTACAGAGCTGAGGTTTATGGTGATAGGTGGGATGGGCTGAGAGTGGCTCCTGGGGTGGGATTAAAGAGCTGAGGTCTATGGTGATAGGTGGGAGGGGCTGAGAGTGGCTGAGGGGTGGGATTAAAGAGCTGAGGTCTATGGTGATAGGTGGGATGGGCTGAGAGTGGCCGAGGGGTAGAATTACAGAGCTGAGGTTTATGGTGATAGGTGGGATGGGCTGAGAGTGGCTCCTGGGGTGGGATTAAAGAGCTGAGGTCTATGGTGATAGGTGGGAGGGGCTGAGAGTGGCTGAGGGGTGGGATTAAAGAGCTGAGGTCTATGGTGATAGGTGGGATGGGCTGAGAGTGGCTGAGGGTGGGATTAAAGAGCTGAGGTCTATGGTGATAGGTGGGATGGGCTGAGAGTGGCTGAGGGGTGGGATTAAAGAGCTGAGGTCTGTGGTGATAGGTGGGAGGGGCTGAGAGTGGCTGAGGGGTGGGAATAAAGAGCTGAGGTCTATGGTGATAGGTGGGATGGGCTGAGAGTGGCTGATGGGGTGGGATTAAAGAGCTGAGGTCTATGGTGATAGTTGGGATGGGCTGAGAGTGGCTGAGGGGTGGGATTAAAGAGCTGAGGTCTATGGTGATAGGTGGGATCGGCTGAGAGTGGCTGAGGGGTGGGATTAAAGACCTGAGGTCTATGGTGATAGGTGGGATGGGCTGAGAGTGGCTGAGGGGTGGGATTAAAGAGTTGAGGTCTATGGTGATAGGTGGGATGGGCTGAGAGTGGCTGAGGGGTGGGATTAAAGAGCTGAGGTCTATGGTGATAGGTGGGATGGGCTGAGAGTGGCTGAGTGGCGGGATTAAAGAGCTGAGGTCTATGGTGATAGGTGGGATGGGCTGAGAGTGGCCGAGGGGTGGGATTAAAGAGCTGAGGTCTATGGTGATAGGTGGGAGGGGCTGAGAGTGGCCGTGGGGTGGGGTTAAAGAGCTGAGGTCTATGGTGATAGGTGGGAGGGGCTGAGAGTGGCTGAGTGGCGGGATTAAAGAGCTGAGGTCTATGGTGATAGGTGGGATGGGCTGAGAGTGGCCGAGGGGTGCGATTAAAGAGCTGAGGTCTGTGGTGATAGGTGGGATGGGCTGAGAGTGGCTGAGGGGTGGGATTAAAGAGCTGAGATCTATGGTGATAGGTGGGATGGGCTGAGAGTGGCTGAGGGGTGGGATTAAAGAGCTGAGGTCTATGGTGATAGGTGGGATGGGCTGAGAGTGGCTGAGTGGCGGGATTAAAGAGCTGAGGTCTATGGTGATAGGTGGGATGGGCTGAGAGTGGCCGAGGGGTGGGATTAAAGAGCTGAGGTCTATGGTGATAGGTGGGAGGGGCTGAGAGTGGCCGTGGGGTGGGGTTAAAGAGCTGAGGTCTATGGTGATAGGTGGGAGGGGCTGAGAGTGGCTGAGTGGCGGGATTAAAGAGCTGAGGTCTATGGTGATAGGTGGGATGGGCTGAGAGTGGCCGAGGGGTGGGATTAAAGAGCTGAGGTCTATGGTGATAGGTGGGAGGGGCTGAGAGTGGCCGTGGGGTGGGGTTAAAGAGCTGAGGTCTATGGTGATAGGTGGGAGGGGCTGTGGGGTGGGATTAAAGAGCTGAGGTCTATGGTGATAGGTGGGATGGGCTGAGAGTGGCTGAGGGGTGGGATTAAAGAGCTGAGGTCTATGGTGATAGGTGGGATGGGCTGAGAGTGGCCGAGGGTAGAATTACAGAGCTGAGGTTTATGGTGATAGGTGGGATGGGCTGAGAGTGGCTCCTGGGGTGGGATTAAAGAGCTGAGGTCTATGGTGATAGGTGGGAGGGGCTGAGAGTGGCTGAGGGGTGGGATTAAAGAGCTGAGGTCTATGGTGATAGGTGGGATGGGCTGAGAGTGGCCGAGGGGTAGAATTACAGAGCTGAGGTTTATGGTGATAGGTGGGATGGGCTGAGAGTGGCTCCTGGGGTGGGATTAAAGAGCTGAGGTCTATGGTGATAGGTGGGAGGGGCTGAGAGTGGCTGAGGGTGGGATTAAAGAGCTGAGGTCTATGGTGATAGGTGGGATGGGCTGAGAGTGGCTGAGGGGTGGGATTAAAGAGCTGAGGTCTATGGTGATAGGTGGGATGGGCTGAGAGTGGCTGAGGGGTGGGATTAAAGAGCTGAGGTCTGTGGTGATAGGTGGGAGGGGCTGAGAGTGGCTGAGGGGTGGGAATAAAGAGCTGAGGTCTATGCTGATAGGTGGGATGGGCTGAGAGTGGCTGATGGGGTGGGATTAAAGAGCTGAGGTCTATGGTGATAGTTGGGATGGGCTGAGAGTGGCTGAGGGGTGGGATTAAAGAGCTGAGGTCTATGGTGATAGGTGGGATCGGCTGAGAGTGGCTGAGGGGTGGGATTAAAGACCTGAGGTCTATGGTGATAGGTGGGATGGGCTGAGAGTGGCTGAGGGGTGGGATTAAAGAGTTGAGGTCTATGGTGATAGGTGGGATGGGCTGAGAGTGGCTGAGGGGTGGGATTAAAGAGCTGAGGTCTATGGTGATAGGTGGGAGGGGCTGAGAGTGGCCTTGGGGTGGGATTAAAGAGCTGAGGTCTATGGTGATAGGTGGGAGGGGCTGAGAGTGGCCGTGGGGTGGGATTAAAGAGCTGAGGTCTGTGGTGATAGGTGGGATGGGCTGAGAGTGGCTGAGGGGTGGGATTAAAGAGCTGAGGTCTATGGTGATAGGTGGGATGGGCTGAGAGTGGCTGAGTGGCGGGATTAAAGAGCTGAGGTCTATGGTGATAGGTGGGAGGTGCTGAGAGTGGCCTTGGGGTGGGATTAAAGAGCTGAGGTCTATGGTGATAGGTGGGAGGGGCTGAGAGTGGCCGTGGGGTGGGATTAAAGAGCTGAGGTCTATGGTGATAGGTGGGAGGGGCTGAGAGTGGCCGTGGGGTGGGTTTAAAGAGCTGAGGTCTATGGTGATAGGTGGGAGGGGCTGAGAGTGGCTGAGGCGTGGGATTAAAGAGCTGAGGTCTATGGTGATAGGTGGGATGGGCTGAGAGTGGCTGAGGGGTGGGATTAAAGAGCTGAGGTCTATGGTGATAGGTGGGATGGGCTGAGAGTGGCTGAGGGGTGGGATTAAAGAGCTGAGGTCTATGGTGATAGCTGGGATGGGCTGAGAGTGGCTGAGGGGTGGGATTAAAGAGCTGAGGTCTATGGTGATAGGTGGGAGGGGCTGAGAGTGGCCGTGGGGTGGGATTAAAGAGCTGAGGTCTATGGTGATAGGTGGGAGGGGCTGAGAGTGGCCGTGGGGTGCGATTAAAGAGCTGAGGTCTGTGGTGATAGGTGGGAGGGGCTGAGAGTGGCTGAGGGGTGGGATTAAAGAGCTGAGGTCTATGGTGATAGGTGGGATGGGCTGAGAGTGGCTGAGGGGTGGGATTAAAGAGCTGAGGTCTATGGTGATAGCTGGGATGGGCTGAGAGTGGCTGAGGGGTGGGATTAAAGAGCTGAGGTCTATGGTGATAGGTGGGAGGGGCTGAGAGTGGCCGTGGGGTGGGATTAAAGAGCTGAGGTCTATGGTGATAGGTGGGAGGGGCTGAGAGTGGCCGTGGGGTGCGATTAAAGAGCTGAGGTCTGTGGTGATAGGTGGGAGGGGCTGAGAGTGGCTGAGGGGTGGGATTAAAGAGCTGAGGTCTATGGTGATAGGTGGGATGGGCTGAGAGTGGCTGAGGGGTGGGATTAAAGAGCTGAGGTCTATGGTGATAGGTGGGATGGGCTGAGAGTGGCTGAGGGGTGGGATTAAAGAGCTGAGGTCTATGGTGATAGGTGGGATGGGCTGAGAGTGGCCGAGGGGTAGAATTACAGAGCTGAGGTTTATGGTGATAGGTGGGATGGGCTGAGAGTGGCTCCTGGGGTGGGATTAAAGAGCTGAGGTCTATGGTGATAGGTGGGAGGGGCTGAGAGTGGCTGAGGGGTGGGATTAAAGCGCTGAGGTCTATGGTGATAGGTGGGATGGGCTGAGAGTGGCTGATGGGGTGGGATTAAAGAGCTGAGATCTATGGTGATAGTTGGGATGGGCTGAGAGTGGCTGAGGGGTGGGATTAAAGAGCTGAGGTCTATGGTGATAGGTGGGATCGGCTGAGAGTGGCTGAGGGGTGGGATTAAAGACCTGAGGTCTATGGTGATAGGTGGGATGGGCTGAGAGTGGCTGAGGGGTGGGATTAAAGAGTTGAGGTCTATGGTGATAGGTGGGATGGGCTGAGAGTGGCTGAGGGGTGGGATTAAAGAGCTGAGGTCTATGGTGATAGGTGGGAGGGGCTGAGAGTGGCCTTGGGGTGGGATTAAAGAGCTGAGGTCTATGGTGATAGGTGGGAGGGGCTGAGAGTGGCCGTGGGGTGGGATTAAAGAGCTGAGGTCTGTGGTGATAGGTGGGATGGGCTGAGAGTGGCTGAGTGGCGGGATTAAAGAGCTGAGGTCTATGGTGATAGGTGGGAGGTGCTGAGAGTGGCCTTGGGGTGGGATTAAAGAGCTGAGGTCTATGGTGATAGGTGGGAGGGGCTGAGAGTGGCCGTGGGGTGGGATTAAAGAGCTGAGGTCTATGGTGATAGGTGGGAGGGGCTGAGAGTGGCCGTGGGGTGGGGTTAAAGAGCTGAGGTCTATGGTGATAGGTGGGAGGGGCTGAGAGTGGCTGAGGCGTGGGATTAAAGAGCTGAGGTCTATGGTGATAGGTGGGATGGGCTGAGAGTGGCCGAGGGGTGGGATTAAAGAGCTGAGGTCTATGGTGATAGGTGGGAGGGGCTGAGAGTGGCCGTGGGGTGGGGTTAAAGAGCTGAGGTCTATGGTGATACGTGGGAGGGGCTGAGAGTGGCTGAGTGGCGGGATTAAAGAGCTGAGGTCTATGGTGATAGGTGGGATGGGCTGAGAGTGGCTCCTGGGGTGGGATTAAAGAGCTGAGGTCTATGGTGATAGGTGGGAGGGGCTGAGAGTGGCTGAGGGGTGGGATTAAAGCGCTGAGGTCTATGGTGATAGGTGGGATGGGCTGAGAGTGGCTGATGGGGTGGGATTAAAGAGCTGAGATCTATGGTGATAGTTGGGATGGGCTGAGAGTGGCTGAGGGGTGGGATTAAAGAGCTGAGGTCTATGGTGATAGGTGGGATCGGCTGAGAGTGGCTGAGGGTGGGATTAAAGACCTGAGGTCTATGGTGATAGGTGGGATGGGCTGAGAGTGGCTGAGGGGTGGGATTAAAGAGTTGAGGTCTATGGTGATAGGTGGGATGGGCTGAGAGTGGCTGAGGGGTGGGATTAAAGAGCTGAGGTCTATGGTGATAGGTGGGAGGGGCTGAGAGTGGCCTTGGGGTGGGATTAAAGAGCTGAGGTCTATGGTGATAGGGGAGGGGCTGAGAGTGGCCGTGGGGTGGGATTAAAGAGCTGAGGTCTGTGGTGATAGGTGGGATGGGCTGAGAGTGGCTGAGTGGCGGGATTAAAGAGCTGAGGTCTATGGTGATAGGTGGGAGGTGCTGAGAGTGGCCTTGGGGTGGGATTAAAGAGCTGAGGTCTATGGTGATAGGTGGGAGGGGCTGAGAGTGGCCGTGGGGTGGGATTAAAGAGCTGAGGTCTATGGTGATAGGTGGGAGGGGCTGAGAGTGGCCGTGGGGTGGGGTTAAAGAGCTGAGGTCTATGGTGATAGGTGGGAGGGGCTGAGAGTGGCTGAGGCGTGGGATTAAAGAGCTGAGGTCTATGGTGATAGGTGGGATGGGCTGAGAGTGGCCGAGGGGTGGGATTACAGAGCTGAGGTCTATGGTGATAGGTGGGAGGGGCTGAGAGTGGCCGTGGGGTGGGGTTAGAGAGCTGAGGTCTATGGTGATAGGTGGGATGGGCTGAGAGTGGCTGAGTGGCGGGATTAAAGAGCTGAGGTCTATGGTGATAGGTGGGATGGGCTGAGAGTGGCCGAGGGGTGGGATTAAAGAGCTGAGGTCTATGGTGATAGGTGGGAGGGGCTGAGAGTGGCCGTGGGGTGGGGTTAAAGAGCTGAGGTCTATGGTGATAGGTGGGAGGGGCTGTGGGGTGGGATTAAAGAGCTGAGGTCTATGGTGATAGGTGGGAGGGGCTGAGAGTGGCCGTGGGGTGCGATTAAAGAGCTGAGGTCTGTGGTGATAGGTGGGAGGGGCTGAGAGTGGCTGAGGGGTGGGAATAAAGAGCTGAGGTCTATGCTGATAGGTGGGATGGGCTGAGAGTGGCTGATGGGGTGGGATTAAAGAGCTGAGGTCTATGGTGATAGTTGGGATGGGCTGAGAGTGGCTGAGGGGTGGGATTAAAGAGCTGAGGTCTATGGTGATAGGTGGGATCGGCTGAGAGTGGCTGAGGGGTGGGATTAAAGACCTGAGGTCTATGGTGATAGGTGGGATGGGCTGAGAGTGGCTGAGGGGTGGGATTAAAGAGTTGAGGTCTATGGTGATAGGTGGGATGGGCTGAGAGTGGCTGAGGGGTGGGATTAAAGAGCTGAGGTCTATGGTAATAGGTGGGAGGGGCTGAGAGTGGCCTTGGGGTGGGATTAAAGAGCTGAGGTCTATGGTGATAGGTGGGAGGGGCTGAGAGTGGCCGTGGGGTGGGATTAAAGAGCTGAGGTCTGTGGTGATAGGTGGGATGGGCTGAGAGTGGCTGAGGGGTGGGATTAAAGAGCTGAGGTCTATGGTGATAGGTGGGATGGGCTGAGAGTGGCTGAGTGGCGGGATTAAAGAGCTGAGGTCTATGGTGATAGGTGGGAGGTGCTGAGAGTGGCCTTGGGGTGGGATTAAAGAGCTGAGGTCTATGGTGATAGGTGGGAGGGGCTGAGAGTGGCCGTGGGGTGGGATTAAAGAGCTGAGGTCTATGGTGATAGGTGGGAGGGGCTGAGAGTGGCCGTGGGGTGGGTTTAAAGAGCTGAGGTCTATGGTGATAGGTGGGAGGGGCTGAGAGTGGCTGAGGCGTGGGATTAAAGAGCTGAGGTCTATGGTGATAGGTGGGATGGGCTGAGAGTGGCTGAGGGGTGGGATTAAAGAGCTGAGGTCTATGGTGATAGGTGGGATGGGCTGAGAGTGGCTGAGGGGTGGGATTAAAGAGCTGAGGTCTATGGTGATAGCTGGGATGGGCTGAGAGTGGCTGAGGGGTGGGATTAAAGAGCTGAGGTCTATGGTGATAGGTGGGAGGGGCTGAGAGTGGCCGTGGGGTGGGATTAAAGAGCTGAGGTCTATGGTGATAGGTGGGAGGGGCTGAGAGTGGCCGTGGGGTGCGATTAAAGAGCTGAGGTCTGTGGTGATAGGTGGGAGGGGCTGAGAGTGGCTGAGGGGTGGGATTAAAGAGCTGAGGTCTATGGTGATAGGTGGGATGGGCTGAGAGTGGCTGAGGGGTGGGATTAAAGAGCTGAGGTCTATGGTGATAGCTGGGATGGGCTGAGAGTGGCTGAGGGTGGGATTAAAGAGCTGAGGTCTATGGTGATAGGTGGGAGGGGCTGAGAGTGGCCGTGGGGTGGGATTAAAGAGCTGAGGTCTATGGTGATAGGTGGGAGGGCTGAGAGTGGCCGTGGGGTGCGATTAAAGAGCTGAGGTCTGTGGTGATAGGTGGGAGGGGCTGAGAGTGGCTGAGGGGTGGGATTAAAGAGCTGAGGTCTATGGTGATAGGTGGGATGGGCTGAGAGTGGCTGAGGGGTGGGATTAAAGAGCTGAGGTCTATGGTGATAGGTGGGATGGGCTGAGAGTGGCTGAGGGGTGGGATTAAAGAGCTGAGGTCTATGGTGATAGGTGGATGGGCTGAGAGTGGCCGAGGGTAGAATTACAGAGCTGAGGTTTATGGTGATAGGTGGGATGGGCTGAGAGTGGCTCCTGGGGTGGGATTAAAGAGCTGAGGTCTATGGTGATAGGTGGGAGGGGCTGAGAGTGGCTGAGGGGTGGGATTAAAGCGCTGAGGTCTATGGTGATAGGTGGGATGGGCTGAGAGTGGCTGATGGGGTGGGATTAAAGAGCTGAGATCTATGGTGATAGTTGGGATGGGCTGAGAGTGGCTGAGGGGTGGGATTAAAGAGCTGAGGTCTATGGTGATAGGTGGGATCGGCTGAGAGTGGCTGAGGGTGGGATTAAAGACCTGAGGTCTATGGTGATAGGTGGGATGGGCTGAGAGTGGCTGAGGGGTGGGATTAAAGAGTTGAGGTCTATGGTGATAGGTGGGATGGGCTGAGAGTGGCTGAGGGGTGGGATTAAAGAGCTGAGGTCTATGGTGATAGGTGGGAGGGGCTGAGAGTGGCCTTGGGGTGGGATTAAAGAGCTGAGGTCTATGGTGATAGGTGGGAGGGGCTGAGAGTGGCCGTGGGGTGGGATTAAAGAGCTGAGGTCTGTGGTGATAGGTGGGATGGGCTGAGAGTGGCTGAGTGGCGGGATTAAAGAGCTGAGGTCTATGGTGATAGGTGGGAGGTGCTGAGAGTGGCCTTGGGGTGGGATTAAAGAGCTGAGGTCTATGGTGATAGGTGGGAGGGGCTGAGAGTGGCCGTGGGGTGGGATTAAAGAGCTGAGGTCTATGGTGATAGGTGGGAGGGGCTGAGAGTGGCTGTGGGGTGGGGTTAAAGAGCTGAGGTCTATGGTGATAGGTGGGAGGGGCTGAGAGTGGCTGAGGCGTGGGATTAAAGAGCTGAGGTCTATGGTGATAGGTGGGATGGGCTGAGAGTGGCCGAGGGGTGGGATTAAAGAGCTGAGGTCTATGGTGATAGGTGGGAGGGGCTGAGAGTGGCCGTGGGGTGGGGTTAAAGAGCTGAGGTCTATGGTGATACGTGGGAGGGGCTGAGAGTGGCTGAGTGGCGGGATTAAAGAGCTGAGGTCTATGGTGATAGGTGGGATGGGCTGAGAGTGGCCGAGGGGTGGGATTAAAGAGCTGAGGTCTATGGTGATAGGTGGGAGGGGCTGAGAGTGGCCGTGGGGTGGGGTTAAAGAGCTGAGGTCTATGGTGATAGGTGGGAGGGGCTGTGGGGTGGGATTAAAGAGCTGAGGTCTATGGTGATAGGTGGGAGGGGCTGAGAGTGGCCGTGGGGTGCGATTAAAGAGCTGAGGTCTGTGGTGATAGGTGGGATGGGCTGAGAGTGGCCGAGGGGTGGGATTAAAGAGCTGAGGTCTATGGTGATAGGTGGGAGGGGCTGAGAGTGGCCGTGGGGTGGGGTTAAAGAGCTGAGGTCTATGGTGATAGGTGGGAGGGGCTGTGGGGTGGGATTAAAGAGCTGAGGTCTATGGTGATAGGTGGGAGGGGCTGAGAGTGGTTGAGTGGCGGGATTAAAGAGCTGAGGTCTATGGTGATAGGTGGGAGGGGCTGAGAGTGGCCTTGGGGTGGGATTAAAGAGCTGAGGTCTATGGTGATAGGTGGGAGGGGCTGAGAGTGGCCGTGGGGTGGGATTAAAGAGCTGAGGTCTATGGTGATAGGTGGGAGGGGCTGAGAGTGGCCGTGGGGTGGGGTTAAAGAGCTGAGGTCTATGGTGATAGGTGGGAGGGGCTGAGAGTGGCCGTGGGGTGGGATTAAAGAGCTGAGGTCTGTGGTGATAGGTGGGATGGGCTGAGAGTGGCTGAGGGGTGGGATTAAAGAGCTGAGGTCTGTGGTGATAGGTGGGATGGGCTGAGAGTGGCTGAGTGGCGGGATTAAAGAGCTGAGGTCTATGGTGATAGGTGGGAGGTGCTGAGAGTGGCCTTGGGGTGGGATTAAAGAGCTGAGGTCTATGGTGATAGGTGGGAGGGGCTGAGAGTGGCCGTGGGGTGGGATTAAAGAGCTGAGGTCTATGGTGATAGGTGGGAGGGGCTGAGAGTGGCCGTGGGGTGGGGTTAAAGAGCTGAGGTCTATGGTGATAGGTGGGAGGGGCTGAGAGTGGCTGAGGCGTGGGATTAAAGAGCTGAGGTCTATGGTGATAGGTGGGATGGGCTGAGAGTGGCTGAGGGGTGGGATTAAAGAGCTGAGGTCTATGGTGATAGGTGGGATGGGCTGAGAGTGGCTGAGGGGTGGGATTAAAGAGCTGAGGTCTATGGTGATAGCTGGGATGGGCTGAGAGTGGCTGAGGGGTGGGATTAAAGAGCTGAGGTCTATGGTGATAGGTGGGAGGGGCTGAGAGTGGCCGTGGGGTGGGATTAAAGAGCTGAGGTCTATGGTGATAGGTGGGAGGGGCTGAGAGTGGCCGTGGGGTGCGATTAAAGAGCTGAGGTCTGTGGTGATAGGTGGGAGGGGCTGAGAGTGGCTGAGGGTGGGATTAAAGAGCTGAGGTCTATGGTGATAAGTGGGATGGGCTGAGAGTGGCTGAGGGTGGGATTAAAGAGCTGAGGTCTATGGTGATAGGTGGGATGGGCTGAGAGTGGCTGAGGGGTGGGATTAAAGAGCTGAGGTCTATGGTGATAGGTGGGATGGGCTGAGAGTGGCCGAGGGGTAGAATTACAGAGCTGAGGTTTATGGTGATAGGTGGGATGGGCTGAGAGTGGCTCCTGGGGTGGGATTAAAGAGCTGAGGTCTATGGTGATAGGTGGGAGGGGCTGAGAGTGGCTGAGGGGTGGGATTAAAGAGCTGAGATCTATGGTGATAGGTGGGATGGGCTGAGAGTGGCTGAGGGGTGGGATTAAAGAGCTGAGGTCTATGGTGATAGGTGGGAGGGGCTGAGAGTGGCCGTGGGGTGCGATTAAAGAGCTGAGGTCTGTGGTGATAGGTGGGAGGGGCTGAGAGTGGCTGAGGGGTGGGATTAAAGAGCTGAGGTCTATGGTGATAGCTGGGATGGGCTGAGAGTGGCTGAGGGTGGGATTAAAGAGCTGAGGTCTATGGTGATAGCTGGGATGGGCTGAGAGTGGCTGAGGGGTGGGATTAAAGAGCTGAGGTCTATGGTGATAGGTGGGAGGGGCTGAGAGTGGCCGTGGGGTGGGATTAAAGAGCTGAGGTCTATGGTGATAGGTGGGAGGGGCTGAGAGTGGCCGTGGGGTGGGATTAAAGAGCTGAGGTCTATGGTGATAGGTGGGAGGGGCTGAGAGTGGCCGTGGGGTGCGATTAAAGAGCTGAGGTCTGTGGTGATAGGTGGGAGGGGCTGAGAGTGGCTGAGGGGTGGGATTAAAGAGCTGAGGTCTATGGTGATAGGTGGGATGGGCTGAGAGTGGCTGAGGGGTGGGATTAAAGAGCTGAGGTCTATGGTGATAGGTGGGATGGGCTGAGAGTGGCTGAGGGGTGGGATTAAAGAGCTGAGGTCTATGGTGATAGGTGGGATGGGCTGAGAGTGGCCGAGGGGTAGAATTACAGAGCTGAGGTTTATGGTGATAGGTGGGATGGGCTGAGAGTGGCTCCTGGGGTGGGATTAAAGAGCTGAGGTCTATGGTGATAGGTGGGAGGGGCTGAGAGTGGCTGAGGGTGGATTAAAGAGCTGAGGTCTATGGTGATAGGTGGGATGGGCTGAGAGTGGCCGAGGGGTAGAATTACAGATCTGAGGTTTATGGTGATAGGTGGGATGGGCTGAGAGTGGCTCCTGGGGTGGGATTAAAGAGCTGAGGTCTATGGTGATAGGTGGGAGGGGCTGAGAGTGGCTGAGGGTGGGATTAAAGAGCTGAGGTCTATGGTGATAGGTGGGATGGGCTGAGAGTGGCTGAGGGGTGGGATTAAAGAGCTGAGGTCTATGGTGATAGGTGGGATGGGCTGAGAGTGGCTGAGGGGTGGGATTAAAGAGCTGAGGTCTGTGGTGATAGGTGGGAGGGGCTGAGAGTGGCTGAGGGGTGGGAATAAAGAGCTGAGGTCTATGGTGATAGGTGGGATGGGCTGAGAGTGGCTGATGGGGTGGGATTAAAGAGCTGAGATCTATGGTGATAGTTGGGATGGGCTGAGAGTGGCTGAGGGGTGGGATTAAAGAGCTGAGGTCTATGGTGATAGGTGGGATCGGCTGAGAGTGGCTGAGGGGTGGGATTAAAGACCTGAGGTCTATGGTGATAGGTGGGATGGGCTGAGAGTGGCTGAGGGGTGGGATTAAAGAGTTGAGGTCTATGGTGATAGGTGGGATGGGCTGAGAGTGGCTGAGGGTGGGATTAAAGAGCTGAGGTCTATGGTGATAGGTGGGAGGGGCTGAGAGTGGCCTTGGGGTGGGATTAAAGAGCTGAGGTCTATGGTGATAGGTGGGAGGGGCTGAGAGTGGCCGTGGGGTGGGATTAAAGAGCTGAGGTCTGTGGTGATAGGTGGGATGGGCTGAGAGTGGCTGAGGGGTGGGATTAAAGAGCTGAGGTCTATGGTGATAGGTGGGATGGGCTGAGAGTGGCTGAGTGGCGGGATTAAAGAGCTGAGGTCTATGGTGATAGGTGGGAGGTGCTGAGAGTGGCCTTGGGGTGGGATTAAAGAGCTGAGGTCTATGGTGATAGGTGGGAGGGGCTGAGAGTGGCCGTGGGGTGGGATTAAAGAGCTGAGGTCTATGGTGATAGGTGGGAGGGGCTGAGAGTGGCCGTGGGGTGGGGTTAAAGAGCTGAGGTCTATGGTGATAGGTGGGAGGGGCTGAGAGTGGCTGAGGCGTGGGATTAAAGAGCTGAGGTCTATGGTGATAGGTGGGATGGGCTGAGAGTGGCTGAGGGGTGGGATTAAAGAGCTGAGGTCTATGGTGATAGGTGGGATTGGCTGAGAGTGGCTGAGGGGTGGGATTAAAGAGCTGAGGTCTATGGTGATAGGTGGGATGGGCTGAGAGTGGCTGAGTGGCGGGATTAAAGAGCTGAGGTCTATGGTGATAGGTGGGATGGGCTGAGAGTGGCCGAGGGGTTGGATTAAAGAGCTGAGGTCTATGGTGATAGGTGGGAGGGGCTGAGAGTGGCCGTGGGGTGGGGTTAAAGAGCTGAGGTCTATGGTGATAGGTGGGAGGGGCTGAGAGTGGCTGAGTGGCGGATTAAAGAGCTGAGGTCTATGGTGATAGGTGGGATGGGCTGAGAGTGGCCGAGGGGTGGGATTAAAGAGCTGAGGTCTATGGTGATAGGTGGGAGGGGCTGAGAGTGGCCGTGGGGTGGGGTTAAAGAGCTGAGGTCTATGGTGATAGGTGGGAGGGGCTGTGGGTGGGATTAAAGAGCTGAGGTCTATGGTGATAGGTGGGAGGGGCTGAGAGTGGCCGTGGGGTGCGATTAAAGAGCTGAGGTCTGTGGTGATAGGTGGGATGGGCTGAGAGTGGCCGAGGGGTGGGATTAAAGAGCTGAGGTCTATGGTGATAGGTGGGAGGGGCTGAGAGTGGCCGTGGGGTGGGGTTAAAGAGCTGAGGTCTATGGTGATAGGTGGGAGGGGCTGTGGGGTGGGATTAAAGAGCTGAGGTCTATGGTGATAGGTGGGAGGGGCTGAGAGTGGTTGAGTGGCGGGATTAAAGAGCTGAGGTCTATGGTGATAGGTGGGAGGGGCTGAGAGTGGCCTTGGGGTGGGATTAAAGAGCTGAGGTCTATGGTGATAGGTGGGAGGGGCTGAGAGTGGCCGTGGGGTGGGATTAAAGAGCTGAGGTCTATGGTGATAGGTGGGAGGGGCTGAGAGTGGCCGTGGGGTGGGGTTAAAGAGCTGAGGTCTATGGTGATAGGTGGGAGGGGCTGAGCGTGGCTGAGGGGTGGGATTAAAGAGCTGAGGTCTATGGTGATAGGTGGGATGGGCTGAGAGTGGCTGAGGGGTGGGATTAAAGAGCTGAGGTCTATGGTGATAGGTGGGATGGGCTGAGAGTGGCTGAGGGGTGGGACTAAAGAGCTGAGGTCTGTGGTGATAGGTGGGAGGGGCTGAGAGTGGCTGAGGGGTGGGAATAAAGAGCTGAGGTCTATGGTGATAGGTGGGATGGGCTGAGAGTGGCTGATGGGGTGGGATTAAAGAGCTGAGGTCTATGGTGATAGTTGGGATGGGCTGAGAGTGGCTGAGGGGTGGGATTAAAGAGCTGAGGTCTATGGTGATAGGTGGGATGGGCTGAGAGTGGCTGAGGGGTGGGATTAAAGAGCTGAGGTCTATGGTGATAGGTGGGAGGGGCTGAGAGTGGCCGTGGGGTGGGTTTAAAGAGTTTATGTTTGGTAATGTATTAGTGTTATGTGAATGCTTTATATAAAAGTACCATGTATGTCAAATGTATATGTAAAATGTATATATGTAATGTATAAATGTATAAATGTATATATAATAATGTATAAATGTATAAATGTATATATAATAAAAACTCCCACACAACCAACTCAATTTGCCTCTATGGGAGCCACAGATAATAGAAAACTGGAAAGGCAGAACATTTTCTATTGGATTATCAAATGAATCTAAAGGCTCAAATGATGTACAGCGGCGTGTAATCCAGGAATCTTCCTAATTCAATTACTGTTTCTTTTTCTCTTTTTTTCTTTTTGTCATTTCTGTGTTTGTGTTTATCTGTCACCATCTGTTTGCTTGGACTGTTAATACACCAGATTCTGATCGGGCCTTCGTTTTTTCATGCATTTTTTTCTCCTTCTCATCCACCAGCATTTCTCACCTTCTCTCTCTCCCTCAATTGTCATGGAAATCATTAGAGGCTCCAAAACAAGAAAATAAATAACAAGTGGTTGTTCGTAGACCTGAGCCAAAACCCCCAGATCTGTAGCCTAATTATGAAGGAACAATTAAGGACTATGAATATGATATTTATTGGGACATTACAAATTAACATATGCTCATGAATTCCAACAAAATAATGATGTTTTAAAATCGTGAATGTCTATCCGATGTTGGTGTTATCAAACACCCCTGGTTTTCATATGCCCTCAGACCACTCCCCTTTTTACACTCCATGGTTGACGGTCATATTCTCCTTTTTTAGAGCCTGAGTAACAAGAATTTCCAATCTCGGTATTACTCACAATTCAGATCATAACCCTCTCTCCTCCAGTAGTACGGGTATACTTTCAAATTCATAACTACATTCTGAAGAATAAAAGGACTTTGATGAAATATGTCCAAGAAGCTTACTTGAGCAAAAATACAATTCGATCTGGCATATTTAATAACCCTAACCTGGCTCTTTAGTACATACTGTAATAATAACAATAATAACATTGAAGAAAAAAAACTCCCAGCCATTCCTTAGCATGAAATGACTACCCATAATTCCTGCCTCTGGGAAAGGGGGGGTGAGTGAAAGAAGTCTTGTTAAAGTTAGCCGAGTCAGCTCGCTCTCTGTGATTCGCTCTGTCCTCCTTTTTCATTTGCCAGGAGCCAGTTTGAATGAGATCAAACAAACATGGTTGATTAAGCTCTGCTGAGTTGTGCTGCACG